>NC_064614.1:974733249-975036279 GCF_023898315.1 Schistocerca nitens | reverse complement strand
TCTGTCTTCCATCACGCCTTTAACCCGTGTTGTGATGGACAAGTAAGATGCCAGTATCTGCATCTTTCATCATGGCAGAGCGTTCATTTTCTGTTACTCAACTGTCTCTCGTCCTACAGCAAGTAGCTGAAAAGTTAAGCTGACATTCCACGCTACTGGCACTCAGGTACTGTCTACAAGGGAGTGCTTCAGAAGATTTTGATATTTCCAGGTGCACAGATGCACTCATGCAAAGGGGAGAATGAAAGAAAAGAGGGACTGCATCAGAAAAAAGAAAAATTAGCTATACACATTTGTATTCCTGTTTACCATAGGTTAGGCGACTAGAGAAGCAGGAAAGTTAAATAAAATAATCTGAAATGAAGTATCAATTTGCTGACAACCTGTAACATTTCTTTAAGTCCTGTAGCATTTCAAAACGAGAATGGGACTCCAAATCCTCTTTAAGAACCAACTTCCCAAAACCACACAAAACGTAGCATAAACATAAAAGCATATCTACACTCCTGGAAATGGAAAAAAGAACACATTGACACCGGTGTGTCAGACCCACCATACTTGCTCCGGACACTGCGAGAGGGCTGTACAAGCAATGATCACACGCACGGCACAGCGGACACACCAGGAACCGCGGTGTTGGCCGTCGAATGGCGCTAGCTGCGCAGCATTTGTGCACCGCCGCCGTCAGTGTCAGCCAGTTTGCCGTGGCATACGGAGCTCCATCGCAGTCTTTAACACTGGTAGCATGCCGCGACAGCGTGGACGTGAACCGTATGTGCAGTTGACGGACTTCGAGCGAGGGCGTATAGTGGGCATGCGGGAGGCCGGGTGGACGTACCGCCGAATTGCTCAACACGTGGGGCGTGAGGTCTCCACAGTACATCGATGTTGTCGCCAGTGGTCGGCGGAAGGTGCACGTGCCCGTCGGCCTGGGACCGGACCGCAGCGACGCACGGATGCACGCCAAGACCGTAGGATCCTACGCAGTGCCGTAGGGGACCGCACCGCCACTTCCCAGCACATTAGGGACACTGTTGCTCCTGGGGTATCGGCGAGGACCATTCGCAACCGTCTCCATGAAGCTGGGCTACGGTCCCGCACACCGTTAGGCCGTCTCCCGCTCACGCCCCAACATCGTGCAGCCCGCCTCCAGTGGTGTCGCGACAGGCGTGAATGGAGGGACGAATGGAGACGTGTCGTCTTCAGCGATGAGAGTCGCTTCTGCCTTGGTGCCAATGATGGTCGTATGCGTGTTTGGCGCCGTGCAGGTGAGCGCCACAATCAGGACTGCATACGACCGAGGCACACAGGGCCAACACCCGGCATCATGGTGTGGGGAGCGATCTCCTACACTGGCCGTACACCACTGGTGATCGTCGAGGGGACACTGAATAGTGCTCGGTACATCCAAACCGTCATCGAACCCATCGTTCTACCATTCCTAGACCGGCAAGGGATCTTGCTGTTCCAACAGGACAATGCACGTCCGCATGTATCCCGTGCCACCCAACGTGCTCTAGAAGGTGTAAGTCAACTACCCTGACCAGCAAGATCTCCGGATCTGTCACCCATTGAGCATGTTTGGGACTGGATGAAGCGTCGTCTCACGCGGTCTGCACGTCCAGCACGAACGCTGGTCCAACTGAGGCGCCAGGTGGAAATGGCATGGCAAGCCGTTCCACAGGACTACATCCAGCATCTCTACGATCGTCTCCATGGGAGAATAGCAGCCTGCATTGCTGCGAAAGGTGGATATACACTGTACTAGTGCCGACATTGTGCATGCTCTGTTGCCTGTGTCTATGTGCCTGTGGTTCTGTCAGTGTGATCATGTGATGTATCTGACCCCAGGAATGTGTCAATAAAGTTTCCCCTTCCTGGGACAATGAATTCACGGTGTTCTTATTTCAATTTCCAGGAGTGTATATACATATAACTCTGTATCAATTAAGAAAAAAACTAGAGGTGTCATTAATTAATCACTGTAACAACAACAAAAGGTGTGGATGCTTGTTGTAAGTATTGTGCATTCACGAACATATACATATATTGAACAGTGACTGTCTTGCTTAAGCTTTTCAAGATGGTGGTGTCACTAAGTTTCACAGATTATTTGTCAGCACAAAGAAACCTGATTAATACATGACGCTAATGACAAGAAATGTCACACAGGATATGATGAATTTTGGTTGAGCACCTCACTTAGTGAGTTCATAAATGGTTCTTACTCATAAAATAGACAGTTGAAAGAAAGAAAGGTTATTATAAACAGTGTACCACATTAACTGAATAATACATGTGTACCCAAATACATTGACATCTGCTGAAATCTGAGTGGTTCATGACCAGATTGCATCACTCGTTCGTTACCTCAGTTACATATATAGCAATAAAATAATTACTAGGAGACATGTAGAAACTAAACATCTACATGGTCAGTCAGTGTTGAATGACTTATTTTCATCATTAAGGCGTGTGCTCTTATAAACATTGAGTTACACTACGGTAATAGCCTTAATCTTAGAGACAATTTCCAGCAGGCATCAAAAGACGGAAAAAATTAGAATTGCATGTGTACTGGTGTTGGGGACAACGCCAATTGCAAGTAAAAGCATGTGTGCAACTCTATAGGTGTGTTTAATGAACGATGGACGAGTTATATATGAAAATGGTGTAAGCAAAACAAGGGGTTGTGCTCACAGTCACAGAGCCATTATATCGTCATAACAATATCCTAAAAAGGTTAAAAATTATAAGCCAACAGACCATACCCAATAAAAATCATTAAGACATATTATGTTCAAAGATAAAACAGAACACACCGAAACTGCACTTGACATTCATCAAAAAAGTATTCAAAGAACATACTTGGAAATTATTCATGAGCCTTACACCAAGCGACTCATTAATTATCTTATTCACAGAACTTTTAAATTTAACAGCCTGCTCGAACATCAAACATCCATAACTCTTCACACATCATTGTGTGTGAGCTCACAGACATGAGTAGACTGGGTAGTTTGGTTTAAGAGGACAAAACTTCATCCAACAGGTGTCTTCAGGAGGAAAATCCAATCTCCTCTCGCCTCATACCTGCTAAGTGATCGTTTTCAATACTATTGCTGACTAAATCTCTGTTTGGCACGCAGTAGCACAACATCCTAGAGTGGCATCAGCATGTACAGAGTGGTTGCGTTAGAAGTCACTTACAGTAGTGGACAGCCCCTTATCTTATGTCTTCATGTTCAGATGCATGTACCTTGTTGTATAGTGGTAACATGTGTACGCTTGTGGGCTACACATACCCTTGGCATTCAGTAGTTATGTATAGCAGTAGCCACAATCAGCAGCAGGCAGCCCCTTTCCTTATGGTGTAGACTGTAACGTTCAGGCAACGCAATCTGTGTGCATACACACACCTTCATAACTGGGAAGTGGGCATGGCAGCAGTCACTAGCAGTAGAGTTGGACCCTTCTTCTTCTGGTGTGACCTGTTGCAACCAGGGGCAAATGCCATGTTGAATTGGTGGTACCAATGGCAAATGCCATGTTGGATGTATGTGGGATAAATGCACTTAACATCTGGGATGTGTAAATGAGGGTAGCTACTTGCAATAGCAGACAACTCCTACTTCTAGTGTGTGCAATCATGTTTAGGTGCACAAACCATGTAGCTTGGCAGCAATACGTGCATCCATGCAGGATACGTGCGCTAGTGATGTATGGTGGGTGGGTGTGGTTGTAGCCACTTGCGGTAGCTGGTAGCTCCTGCTTCTTCTGGTGTGGACCGTTGTGTTCAGCTGCACACTACACACTGATCTTCTCTTCATATGTTCATATTATTTTACAGAACAAAGAGTACACCCGTGAATACACACGATCATTAATAATCAAAATATCCACGGGTGTACTGCCGGTCCACAGTGTCCAACGGGCACAATATTTCGGCGATCATACATGTCGCCATCATCAGGTGAACTGACGGACTGAGCTCCTGTGAAATTGCCGGCACGGAGGTCCGTACACTATGGCTGCTCAGGGGGAACTGGATTCGGTCACGGCGGCGGCCGATTTAAATACCCTCTGCCCGCGGCGCGCTCACTCCGCCGTCCGCGCCCCGCGCCACGGTCGCGCGGTGGAACAGATTGCGACGGCGTCTGAAATGACGTCGGTGTGATGGCTCTGTCCACCGTGGTCGTCACAACTATACATTTGCTCGATTTACTCTTGATTAACCCAATCGCTGGTTCCCAAGCCTTGCTAAGATTATAGCCACAGTCACGGTTTATGAGGTCGTCATTGGTGCGAATTTCGATGGCCTCTCTAACAACGCTGTCCCAGTATCTCGAAGTCTGTACCAGAATCCTCGTGCGTTCATACTCCGTAGCGTGATTTTCCGACAAACAATGTTCAGCGACCGCCGACTTGCTTGGATACATCAGTCGAGTGTGCCTCTGGTGTTCACGGCATCGATCCTCGACGGTACGCATCGTCTGACCAATATACGACTTGCCACATTGACACGGAATCTGGTACACGCCGGCCTTCCTCAAACCGAGGTCATCTTTGGCACTCCCCACCAGTGCACGAGTTTTATTCGGAGGGCACACACAGTTCCGACCCGGTGTTTCTTCAAAATACGGGCGATTTTCCCCGAGAGTGCGCCTGTATATGGGATAAACGCAGTGCCTACCTCCTCCCTCGTGATTTCATCCATCTCCACAGGTTGTGCTGTAGTGGGTGGGCGGAGAGCACGTTGAATCTGCCACTCTGAGTACCCATTTTTTCGAAATACCGTTCTCAGATGTTCCAATTCCTGGGGTAGACTCTCTGCGTGAGAGATAGTGCGCGCAGAGAGTCTACCCCAGGAATTGGAACATCTGAGAACTGTATTTCGAAAAAATGGGTACTCAGAGTGGCAGATTCAACGTGCTCTCCACCCACCCACTACAGTACAACCTGTGGAGATGGATGAAATCACGAGGGAGGAGGTAGGCACTGCGTTTATCCCATATACAGGCGCACTCTCGGGGAAAATCGCCCGCATTTTGAAGAAACACCGGGTCGGAACTGTGTTTTGCCCTCCGAATAAAACTCGTGCACTGGTGGGGAGCGCCAAAGATGACCTCGGTTTGAGGAAGGCCGGCGTGTACCAGATTCCGTGTCAATGTGGCAAGTCGTATATGGGTCAGACGATGTGTACCGTCGAGGATCGATGCCGTGAACACCAGAGGCACACTCGACTGATGTATCCAAGCAAGTCGGCGGTCGCTGAACATTGTTTGTCGGAAAATCACGCTACGGAGTATGAACGCACGAGGATTCTGGTACAGACGTCGAGATACTGGGACAGCGTTGTTAGAGAGGCCATCAAAATTCGCACCAATGACGACCTCATAAACCGTGACTGTGGCTATAATCTTAACAAGGCTTGGGAACCAGCGATTGGGTTAATCAAGAGTAAATCGAGCAAATGTATAGTTGTGACGACCACGGAGGACAGAGCCATCACACCGACGTCATTTCAGACGCCGTCGCAATCTGTTCCACCGCGCGACCGTGGCGCGGGGCGCGGACGGCGGAGTGAGCGCGCCGCGGGCGGAGGGTATTTAAATCGGCCGCCGCCGCGACCGAACCCAGTTCCCCCTGAGCAGCCATAGTGTACGGATCTCCGTGCCGACACGTTCACAGGAGCTGAGTCCGTCTGTTCACCTGATGATGGCGACATGTATGATCGCCGAAATATTGTGCCCGTTGGACACTGTGGACCGGCAGTACACCCGTGGATAATTTGATTATCAAATACGCCGGGAGAAACTCAAGAATCACACGATCATTAATGTCTAAATATTTTCCAAAATATCAGAAGAGAAGAACTTACTGTACAGATGAAGAGACCAAGTATCTGTCAGCAGTGTGAACCCTTACGGTGCAAAAACTGAAAAGAACAGTACAACTTATGAGCCTCAGTGGCTGTCAGCTGTAAGAACTGATAGCGCTATGGGACGAAGAAACAGTATCACACGATATTCGGTTCTGTCAAATAGTTCTCTGTGGCACATTTCATCTCACATACAAGATATTCTATAACTACAGTTGGACGAGAACGAGACTGTGGAAACAGACTTCAAATCACTACACCTGTCTTCCATTTGTATTGTACCAAACTGCCACCTTATACCAGCTAATTATATCTCAAAATTAACCTTTTGTACAACACCCAAACGCTACATAATTGATACCAAACGCAGCATTAAATCACCTGTCATCCTACAACTTCCTTTCTTTACTGCTTGCACTCCATTTCAGTTGTTGGTTTTTTTCTTATTTTTCGAGTCACTTTCTCGTAAGTACAGCTGATACCTATGTGATACAACATTCACTTTGTTCTCTTAGGGTGTCTATAAGCCATTGTTGATCTGTATTTGAACTGACAATGGACTGTCACCTGGAACATAGGAACTAACACATGGTAAACATAAGCAAATTTTAAGATGAACATGCCAAGATCTTTGCCCTATCTAATTAGATGTAACTGATTTGTTACTCTCTTACTTACATCGTTTTGCATGCTCTCTCCTTTATTAACATATCGATTAGTATATCTGATGGTTTCCCTCGATGTTGAACTATGTCTTAACTTTTATCTGGTCGTTACTGCTCTCTCTCAGTTATCAACATTCATTACATTTGTAACAGGCATCAGGACCATTTTCTCTCAAACTCCTGTGAAAAAATACATGAATAAAAACGTCATTTTAAAACATTCAGTCACAAGAAACATAACGAACATTAAATACTGAGTGATCATTCCTTCCGCAAAGTAGACTCCTTCTCATTGATTATTTCACACCACATACATACAGTAATATTACATTTCCATCCAACCGTATCACACATGACGGGCTTAGCACACATCCAGCAGCGAGCAATAAATCCTCAATCCTCTTTTTCGTCACATATCAGCACAGTGCTCTCTTGGCAACCGACATCATCCACAAACAGCCTTACATCCTTTGCATGGGCACTTAACTAACGCTGTCACTAATATTTCCTTGGGAACCTAAAGCATTTATTATTATGCTATGTAAAGGATATCCAAATCACCTCACGGTTTTGGGATTGCCACACACACGTTCAAAGGTTTGTCAGATTGTACTCATCCTCCACTCAACCTTATACCTGCACTACAGGGAATAGAATCACCTATTGTACCATCGTACATCATTTATAAACACAAGAAGTAAGCGACTAATACATGATACTAGGGATAAGAAATACCTCACAAGATATGATCAGGAGTGCTGGTTTCAATGACCACATATACAATCCCAAGGAAACACTACGAAAATTTCAAGGAAATCAGTGATTTAGAGCAGGTGAAACATAATGTGAAACAAAACCTGAATATAGCTTAAAATTGAAAAAGAAATCAGGCATCCGTATTCACTTAATTCACTAAATTCACTACATGGCCTGAAGTTACAGATGTGATGCACTCTGCAGGAACATTTAGACCCGAGGGACTCTATCCTCACATGAATTATCATCCTTACATGAAAGGACGTGTAATAGTGACCAACCAGTTTACTGAAAATAGACGTTTGCTTTCTTGAGAGTCGGTGGGCTTTTGGTAGGACACCTTGTCCTACAACAGCTGCTTGTTTGAAATTGTTCCCTTCTGAATGCGGTTTCTTTTCTCTCACCTGTCTTCCAAAAGTGATAACTTCATTTATGACATTACGCAGACTGGCCATTTTCGATGAATTATCACTCGAAACAGTCTCAATCGAACTTCTACAGGTAACCTATACCCATTTCTTTGTTTGTTACTCAGTATGCAGTACTAACACCATGAATTTGCTTCCTGGCTTCTTTCCTTCCAGATAATCTGAAAACTCAAGTCTCATCGTGAAGCCATTTGAGCACGGATATACATTTTTCTATGAAGTTAATTACACAGTGGTAATGCTTTCAGAAATCTAACCCTAAAATAGCTTCTACCAAAGGCAATGGAACAGTGAGAAAATTACATTTAATACATGTGATTGACATAAAAATTCAATTTATGTTTGAATCATCACATTTACATCTTTTGCAGGTGTTTCCCTATTGATCTTAGGTTTTTGCAAAAGTAGGACAGGTCATATCCTCTTGTTGAGTCATTTTTGAAAGACATTTTCACCAAGCACACTCACTCGGCTCACTGTGTCTTCTGAACATTATACAATTGCACAATCAGTTTCCATATTTACAGTGGGATAACTGGCACTAGGTGTCTCCTCATCGTCGTCTGTCCTCACTCACTAAAATCTATATGTAAGACTCATCTAACACATGATTAATTCTTTATTCCTGTATCATCCCGACAACTAATTGCCTCAAACATCTGTCGCTCCATATTTTTCTTACCCTGTGGTCTGTTATGGTCATTACTGCATAGCACAGGTCCTAGAATTTCAATGCAGCATCGTTCTGAGCATTTCTAAAATGCACCTATGGCTGTCATAGTCACAATGTCGGTACCATGCACTCCATTATCAATATGATGTCCGCGTTTGGTTATGCTAATTATGAGAAAAGAAATGCCCTTGTCTAACACTTCCATCACTAAAATATCGTAGTCAAACACGACCTTCACGCCTGGCTCGGAAATAGCTCTTTTCTGTCCATTATGTCCATAATCCTTCGTACTTCTGTCACACCAGATTTCCTGGAGCTGTGTTTGAAATAACTTGAGGTCTCCCATGTCTCTTCCAGCAATAACACTGTCATATCACTCCATAACCGAGCCAGAAGTGTTTGTGAAGCATATCCTCAATAATTCTGGCAGGTCATATGGAGAACAAGGGTACTGATTCTTTTTGACCATTTGTCTGAAGAACACTTTTGGAGAACGAAAATTTCAATCATTGTAATGGGGCACACTCTTATACTTAATTTAAACTGATCTCGGACGCTGGGTAGCCAAAACTTAGCTAAAAATGCGCTCTTAAATTTCTTATAATCCTCACAGTCACTCATTATTCATTTCGTTTGTGTTGGCCGATTCACCACCAAGTTTATTAAATGGAAGGGCACGTTCAGACCCCTCAAGCCAAGCACATGGATGTTGTTCGTATGACAGATTGGAATAACTTTTATACTCATGCACCATCACGAAGTGGTATCTGTTTCCGTCGTCACTCACCTTGTCCATTTCTTGCCTAACCTTATGTTCTACACGAGGGGATTCACTTCTTATCTAATACAGCCTCTCTTCTACTATGTGTAATTCCTCGTCTTCAGTTAATGGTCTTTTGTTGATACTGCTATTACATTACGCACCAGGAATAGGCACAATTGTAGGTGGTTAAATTTCAGTCGATCTACAAAGGAGACTTGTTACAAAGTATTTCTTGCAGAACTGCTCCTGTTGCTTGACGGTCGAAAACAAGTCGGCGGGTCAGTAGAAAAATGACAGCAAAGGCAGACGCAACAAGCGTTAGAGAAGGGAAGAAGTCGTAAGTTAGTAGGGCAAGAAGCTACAAATGGAATCTGCCAGGACAACAAGAATCGGTGCTAAGGTGGTAACATTGCAAGGAAGCAGACGGTAGCAACACCAGCCTGGATTTCAACAATTCCAAGCCTGACGCCAGGTCACTTCCATGTTCCACGTGATGAGGACTGATTGGTTGGCAAAATCGTGATGGATCGAGAAGGCATAAAAATTCCCCTTTTCACCGACGTAGTGTCTATCATCACCTGCATTCAGCTAGCATCCATCTAGCAGCTACCAGTAGACGCTACCCTTGCCACATTCGTAAAAACTGGCAGCGCTTCAGCCCTATGCAACCAGTAGCCGAAGTGGTGTCTTCCAGCAGGGGGACAACCATCTGCTTGCCTACTTCTCCTTCGGAGGGCTTACTTGCTGGGCCATAGTTCATATTTGGTTTTGTTGAGCAGCTCTTCACCTTATGTGTAATATCCTCTATTGTAGCGAGAGAGGTGGCGAAGTGGTTAGCACAATGGACTCGCATTCGGGAGGACAACAGTTCAATCTCACGCCCGGCCATCCTGATTTAAGTTTTCCGTGATTTCCCTAAATCGCTTCAGGCAAATGCCGGGATGGTTCTTTGAAAGGGCACGGCCGACTTCCTTCCCAATCCTTCCCAAATCCGATGAGACCGATGACCTCACAATTTGGTCTCCTCCCCGGAATCAACCAACCCCTCTATTGTTGCTGGCTTGCCTTGTGCGGGCACGCTCGACAATATGGCTTTGCCTTGCAGACACAGCCTCTGGAGCAATTCTTGGGATATAGGTCCAGTCTTGTACGCTAGAGTGCTTTCTCACCGAGTCGCGTATCCACACCAGTAAACGAGACCGACTAAGAGTCTATTATAGCGGTGTGCTATCCGCCAACCTCGGGGACCGGAGGCCGTGCTATTCAGCTGGAGCGCTGGCAACTCAGCTACAACCTACACGACAGGTGACGCCGTGTACTCGGCGCTATACCAGGCTGCTTGCCGTGCAAAGTATCTTCCCGCAACCCAGACCGGCCTGAATAATGGGGTCACTGAGCGTTGTCTGGAAACAAGAAGAGTTTTGTATATTTCGCTCAAAATATACGTTTTGGCGTAACTGCTGTGCTTATGGGTTGTTATCGGATCTCCACCTCACTCCATGAACCGTGTCCTACTAATCGACACTGAGCGTCATTCGCTCCTGTAGGGAGAACCTGATCTCACCGGCTATCCTAGCGACATAGGTGGACGACTGCTGCCAACGGGAGGTAGCAGTGAGCAAGTGGAAAGCTGCGATTTACAGCATCAAGAATACAGTAGGATGAGTGAAGTGACTGAGTGAGTGGTGCTTTTTTTTATTATTTTGACTATCTTATGAAATTTAGGGTTTAGATTGTTAGGCTGCGTGCGGACATAGACTTCACTCACTACAAGAGAATACGACAGAAGGCTACACAAGTGCGAGGAGTTCGTTTGAAGAATACTAAAGAATGGAGTATAACCCCTGTGACGACTGAAGTCATATGAAAGCCAAAGATGATACAGAGCAGACATTTGAAACCATCAACATGTTTTCAGAAACAAGGAAATGTAGCACAAAAAACAGTAACCGCAGGGTATATCATCTAAACCATACATTTAACATAATGTTATACAGTGGTCTACGCGAGTGGATGCGACTGTATATGAATCTACGCATGTAACCACACCCCGTGAGGCACACATCACATGTACTTCTGGCACGTGATACGAATTGGTTCAGAGCATATCGCTGGCTGTGTGAGTGTGAGTGGAACAGTGCAAAGGGAACGATGATACACTGGAGTAGCGGATGTTCGTTGTGGCAAGTCGTGGTTAGTTGTTTGCTGAGACGTTTAATGGTTTAGCGTCAGCAAAGAGTGTCATGAACCACTTAGTCCGAAAATTGCCTCAAACAGGATCAGTTTTGATAAAGCCATGAAATGTTCCAGACCAGAACCCAAAAGTGCCAAGAGATGAATGGTGACTTTTAGTATCTGCTACAGTCAGGTTAGTACTATGTTTCCTTTTCCTCTGCTGTATATCTTTGAACCTGGAAATCTTTCCTTCGGGCGTCTTTTATTTGCCCCATGCTTTAAATGAAATAACGAAACAAAAATGGTTCAAATGGCTCTGAGCACTATGGGACTCAACTTCTGAGGTCATTAGTCCCCTAGAACTTAGAACTAGTTAAACCTAACTAACCTAAGTACATCACAAACATCCATGCCCGAGGCAGGATTCGAACCTGCGACCGTAGCGGTCTTGCGGTTCCAGACTGCAGCGCCTTTAACCGCACGGCCACTTCGGCCGGCAAATAACGAAACAAATAAATGTAGCACAGAGTACAGATATTGTAGACCTACATGTCGCAAACCTGTAATTGTAAGAAAATCTTATTACGCAAGACGAAAAAGACGATAAACTGAACATTGGTACCCTGTTCTTCAGTTGACGTACATAGTTCAATTGTAGAACAGGGTACCGGTATTACCCATGGCGAGAAATACGTCGAACCGACCACTAGTATCCTGTTATACAGGTGAACTGAAAAACAAGATAATAGTAATATCCACGTCAAAATAAACTAAAAACATAAACAGTAAATCGAAAAACCATGTTAGGATGATATGAAAATCGGTCTCGAGTGAATAAAAAAAGGAAATTTGTAACTTCGGACTGGATTTTTGGTGTACTGATTGACAGAAGTAGCTGACCTACAGCTATTCCAGGATGCTGGAAGTACAAGAAGCAGAACATTAGTCTCCTATTGTTCGGTTAACACATATAGGTCAACTGAAGGTGATACCACTATTACCCAAAGCGAAAATACCAAAAAACCGACTATTAGCACCCCATTATTAGTTTATACCCTATTATTTACCATATTATTAGTTTATACCACTATTAAGCAAAACTCAGCACAAAATCCAGAAAAGAACTTTTTAGAGTATCAGTTCAAGTGACGATCTGTAAGACCCAAAGCATACACAAAAATATTTAATTTAAAGCCACATTCATCTATTTACATTTACACTTCGTTTTCAAAAATTAAATATATATAATTTTTGGCTAAGACATGACGTCATTGTGCAAAGCCATTCTGTAGTATAACCGTAATTTATCACGCAGTTGTGAAATCTGTACAGAATCTGACACAGTCACATGTTCCACACGATCTCAGTACGGGAATTACGCTTGCTAGTGTCGTGATGGCTGACAATAGGCAGAAGAAATAGGACTATCTGTGTGATAAAGTTAGCAGGAATTGCGTTATTCCCATTTCGTTTCTCGTTTCTCGTGTTATTTGTCTTGTGTGAGGTAGTGGCTCCACAATGACTGAGTCAAGAATACAGGGGGTTGGCATCTAGGAAGCAGTACAGCCCTCCTTGAAGTAAGTAGCTCAGCTGAGAGCAAATAATGCGGAACTTAACAACAAGTTAGATGCTGCAACGGAGGACAGAGCCCCGTTCAGTTTGCCTATTCCCGTCCTAGATTCGTCTAGTTAATACTCTCAAGGGCTTTATAGACAGAGTACGAAAAATAATGAAGCGAGAAGGGTTGAACGTGGGAGATGACTGTTGATGCACAGGATGGTTGGTTAAATCATAATGATAGGCAGAAGTTAGATGATGGTATTACTACCACAGAAGCATATAGTCAGAGAAAAAAACAAGGTAGTATTGGGAATAGCACACGGATTACATAAGGTGCAATGGTATCTATCCAGTTGGAAGTTGATGTGGACATTACACAGGATGGGCAGCAACAGACTGAAAAGTTTGTATGGGCGTTGAACACAGGTTATATTGAGAAATAACCGGCCATTTGACCATGTTCTTCTGTGCGGATGCCCGAACTCTTAAGGGAATCGGCGGTAAAGCCGCGAGTAATGAATGTGATGGGCAGGGGCACTAAGCATATAGTGCGGGACAATAAGTTGCGAATGTGGGTCTCACGCAAGGCGTACCAGAGATAAGTCCGTGCAGTCGCACTGTCGTCTGCGTTCTCGGTGGCTCAGCTGGGTAGAGCGTCTGCGAGGTAAGTAGGAGAACCCGGGCTCGAGTACCGGTCGGGGCACACATTTTCAACTGTCCCCATTGACTTATATCAACGCCTGTATGCTGCTAAGGGTATTCATTTTACTGTAATTTGATGATCATTGTGTCGCGCATAGTGCAGCTGCAGAAGGTAATATTGTTGTAGACACTCTGAAGGACACACGGGAACTGTTGGTGGTCTCATTATATTGCGGATGTTGTAGATAATGTTGTGGTATTGACACATTTATTTCTAAACGTAGCAGATTCGTTCCACTAGTAATGACGGCACTTCAAGAAATGGAAGGAGGGGTAATAAAAACGATCAAGCTAAAATTTACTTCCGAAAATGCAAGGGGAAATCAGGGAATCATTGTTCCAACGGGAGGAAACAGTTGCCAATGACGTACTGAAGCAAGGTTCGCCCGTCATGAAGGACTCACTGATTAAACGCGTGCAGTGTCATTGAGATGTAAAGTGTGTGATGAAGAGCTGCAAGGTATAGAGAAACGTAGCACTACAGAACGGATTCGACCAGTAATTAATTAACACTGAAGCAGGGGTAGTAACTGAGACTGCCTTAATGGATATCCTTAGTACAATATGAGGTTTATGCGTCAGAACAGTTTAGGGCTGAATTTCCAAGGAAAATCTAAACCAAATAAACAGCAACAAAGCATTATTCGATGCTGTTTTGTTATGTTGCCCTCTATACGCGATGTAACTAAAGTTATGGTCAAACTTTCAGGAATTAAATTTGTCATAGGAACATGGCCCCGAAATTCATTTTAATGCTACAACTCAGTTCCTACACAAAGGACGGATAAGGTGGTTTCTCATGTAGCGCTCTATAAATAATCAACACGTCCGCCTGCGTACCTCATTGCTAACGTGCTTGTCTCCCATGCAGCGGGCTCGGGTTCGATTCCCGTCCGGGTTGAAGATTTTCTCTGTTAGTGGACTGGGTGTTGTGTTGTCATCATCATTTAATCCTCATCATGAGTACGCAAGTCGCCTAATATGGCGTCGACTACAATAAGACTTTCACTTGGCGGACGAACCCGAATGGGGCCTTCCAGCCAACACTACCATACGATCATTTCATTTCATTTGTCAACATTACTTGTATCTAATTTCCTTACGCTGACACTAGGACTGTGATCAACTGCACGAAAATGATCATCCGTCAGGGGGGGGGGGGGGGGGCTCGTCCTTCTACGCCTGCACCAGTCACGAGTTGTTGTTGTTGTGGTCTTCAGTCCTGAGATTGGTTTGATGCAGCTCTCCAAGCTACTCTATGCTGTGCAAGCTTCTTCATCTCCCAGTACCTACTGCAACCTACATCCTTCTGTATCTGCTTAGTGTATTGATCTCTTGGTCTCCCTCTACGATTTTTACCCTCAACGCTGCCCTCCAATGCTAAATTTGTGATCCCTTGATGCCTCAAAACATGTCCTACCAACCGATCCCTTCTTCTAGTCAAGTTGTGCCACAAACTTCTCTTCTCCCCAATCCTATTCAATACCTCCTCATTAGTTACGTGATCTTCCCACCTTATCTTCAGCATTCTTCTGCAGCACCACATTTCGAAAGCTTCTATTCTCTTTTTGTCCAAACTGGTTATCGTCCATGTTTCACTTCCATACATGGCTACACTCCATACAAATACTTTCAGAAACGACTTCCTGACACGTAAATCTATACTCGATGTTAACAAATTTCTCTTCTTCAGAAACGATTTCCTTCCCATTGCCAGTCTACATTTTATATCCTCTCTACTTCGACCATCATCAGTTATTTTACTCCCTAAATAGCAAAACTCCTTTACTACTTTAAGTGTCTCATTTCCTAATCTAATACCCTCAGTATCACCCGATTTAATTTGACTACATTCCATTGTCCTCGTTTTGCTTTTGTTGATGTTCATCTTATATCCTCCTTTCAAGACACTGTCCATTCCGTTCAACTGCTCTTCCAAGTCCTTTGCTGTCTCTGACAGAATTACAATGTCATCGGCGAACCTCAAAGTTTTTACTTCTTTTCCATGAATTTTAATACCTACTCCGAATTTTTCTTTTGTTTCCTTTACTGCTTGCTCAATATACAGATTGAATAACATCGGGGAGAGGCTACAACCCTGTCTCACTCCTTTCCCAACCACTGCTTCCCTTTCATGCCACTCGACTCTTATAACTGCCATCTGGTTTCTGTACAAATTGTAAATAGCCTTTCGCTCCCTGTATTTTACCCCTGCCACCTTCAGAATTTGAAAGAGATTATTCCAGTTAACGTTGTCAAAAGCTTTCTCTAAGTCTACAAATGCTAGAAACGTACAGTCACGAGTAGTAGACCGAAAATGCCGATAAAATCGCTTCTGCACAATCCATTTTTTTTCGTTTCACAACCGTTGGTAACTTGTAATACATTGGTAATTCTGAATCTGTGAGCCGTATTACAGAAACTACATTTAATTGTAAGATGATGTGGATGCCATTTACTAGTTCCGCAGCATGCTGTATCAGATTTGATATGACCGGGAACAGTGCCGAATCCAGCTCCGATATGGAGAATGGACTGATGTGACATTCTGAATTGTTGGGCCGGAAGTCCAACCCACTCCTCTCGTAGGGATAACTAAAATGATGGGACACTGGATCTTGGCTGTCAGTGGCAATAGTCATCGCTAAAAGCTCTGCCATTATGTGGCCAATGTCTCTGAGTGGTGTCTGGAGTTGCCTGTGTTTTAGAACCACTGCTATAGCGAACTTCCGCAGAGCTGCCCTCTTTCCTTTTAACTATAAAAAACACGTATTGAGTGGCAGCATGTGTTCTGTTACTGTTAGCAAAACAACTCAGAAAAATCACTGAGTTAGAAGGACTGGTTACACGAGAACTTTTTTTCAGAATGGGTGTTGATACCCACCAGTGAGACACTCGTTCTGCTGTGAGCTGAATAATTTGATGTCGAGTGTTCTATCTCGGTCCCGTGAGCAGGTAGCAAAATAAGGGTCTATTCAGAAAGAGCCTCACGTGACTGATAAAGACACAACTGTGGTGCGGCAGAGGTTGGTCGCTAAAGACTGTTCGGCCTCAGTAGCAGTGAATCTCATCGACGTGCAGCACAGCTTCAGGACTTTTATAGAGGTTTTTACAATCCTCTTTATCCGGTCGCTCAAGTCAATATCCCCGTCCCCTGCGGCACACAACCTTCCACCGCCACGCTGTATAGTGGTCGCTGAAGTGTGCCCAGGATTTACGTTGACAAGGGACTGGCAGCACTTACCAGCCTCCAAATAAGGAACTGTGAGGTTGCCAAACCCCTACCCGGCAATGGAATGATGAGCCCCTGAGGGCGATACAATTCGACGGCCGGGTCATTTTAAACAAGGAAATTCCATGTTAGGCTGCTACCAGACGTATTTATTTTAGGATATTTTCGACTATACATTACAGAGCATTCTAATTCCATTAGTAGTTAGTTTCGTGTCCGTGAGGCTTGTATGTATTACTTGTACGACTTTGGAGAGACAGTGAGTGCAGACTACATTTCTACTTACATTTACATCACGTAACACGCTCTGAACTAAGCAAAGTGACCAATCTCCAGACGTTCTAACTCTGTGAGTGTGAACCGGGATGTAGGAACTTGTTATGGTGATCAAAAACTTCATGACATTAACTACTACTTACCCTGTTAAATATCAATAATTGATTATTAAAACTTCTTTCACCACAACAATTTAACCCATACAACTCAATGTAAAGCTGCATTGGAATAACATGCTTCAACGGTAAAGATTAAGGAGGCATGTTTCGTGATGGCGAGCAGTAGTATATATTGAAAGAGACCTTATGTCCTAATCTCTTTAACATGAAGAGAGACAGTACCAGCTCTTGCGCTCTGTGGTGTCTTCTACATCTACTTCACGTACAGTCGTGCTCAAAAGTATCCGAACGAACTGAACTGCATTTCTCCTGATTCGCATGCAACCCACATAACGCAGCTGTCTAGCAGGTCCCCTAATAGCTCATTGGTACAGTCGTTTGACTATTGAAAATAGTTCCAACACGTCACCACTAGAAAACACAGCTCTGTATCGCAATAACTCAAGATGTAAAGTAATACTAAGATTCTACAAATGTCAGGGAACACCTTATCACAGGTAAGACTGTCCTTAAGGCTTGTAAGCTCACATTTATTACAATAAATGACATACCTGAAATGTTACCACTCACATTATTACGTCAGATAGGTAATGCACGTAGTAAGTTCGTCGTATTCATAATATCTTCTTCAAAGTAACATACCGTACTTATTATTTAACACAAAATAACATTAAAATTTTAAGTTTTTCACGAGCAGCTGGATGAGGATATGTATGAACTTCAAATGACACGACGAACAGTCTCGTTCTGCATATGGATTCAAACCCAGGTCATTCAGACTAAGCAATGATTTCGTGACTGACGGAAACTAACAGACATTCGATAAAATCGCTTCTGGCACAATCCAAATTTTTTCCTTTCATAACCGTTGCAAAAAAGGGTAGCTCGTTTTGTATTATCACGTAGTAGGGAAGAGAGTGTGGCAGATATGATACGCGAATTGGGATGGAAGTCATACAACAAAGACGTTTTTCGTCGTGGCGAGATCTATTTACGAAATTTCAGTCACCAACTTTCTCTTCCGAATGCGAAAATATTTTGTTGAGCCCAGCCTACATAGGTAGGAATGATCATCTAAATAAAATAAGAGAAATCAGAGCTCGAACAGAAAGGTTTAGGTGTTCGTTTTTCCCGTGCGCTGTACGGGAGTGGAATGGTAGACAGATAGTATGATTGTGGTTCTATGAACCCTCTGTCAAGCACTTAAATGTGAATTGCAGAGTACTCATGTAGATGTGGATGTAGGTGTAGATTGTAGACAGTATCAATTAGCAAATACCAGATTTAAATTACATAAGGCAAATATTTTTAACGGACGCGAACCCCTACCCAGCACCTATTGTCCCTGTTAACGAACTACGAGAGATGTTAAATATTGGTTCTTAACAAGTAACTTACTTGAAATGCCATGAGGTAAAGCTTTGTGTAGGACAGGGATTCGAACGCAGAACCTAATCGGATGGATATCGAATCACAATCAGCTGTAGCATAACGGATTTTCTCGGCGGTAGTTAGATGTTTTAACTGAAATGACGAGACGAAACATTAATTTTTTCCTTCCCAGGACTCCAACGCGGCACCTATCGCTGTCATATTCTAGAGAAAACGAACGTTAAATATGGATTTCCTGCACCAGCAGCGACATGTGAGCATGTTTGAACTAGAAATAATATGACGAAGAGCTCAGTGCTGACTGGGAATAGAGCTCCACACATATCGTTGACCACACACAAACAAATGAAAATTCATTAAAAATCGAAATTATTATCCACCAGCAGATAGGTGTTCTCATGCTAGAGCTTGATAATACATATTGAAATCTTTAGTGCCGGTCCAGGATTCGAACCTATTCAAGCGCAATATGTGGAGATGTTAAGGGATCGGCAGTTTTGAACAAACAACAAATTGTATCCGAGCTGTATTGTCACGAAGGGATCAAATTCCGCGTTAAGGGCGGTCTGAGTTGCATTCCCAGTTCAGAACCAAATTTATCGACATACAGAAGCTCAGATAAAAGCTGGAATAAGTGTGATGTGAGCTTACATTGCGTTTGTTTCGTCACTAGACATAAGTAACTAGTATAAGAAAGGTTACTGGTGATAGAGTTTCTACATGTCGCCACTCCATACCTTATTGTGGCTCAACCTAACGTCTACTTGGTAGAGAAGGAATATCATTTTTAATGTGAATTTCAGACCACAATGTCATTATATCTTCTTCACTTGGTGTAGCCAGGAGAGAATGGAATCTGCCTCTCCCTATCTAAAATCATTGACAGAAGCTGGAATCGAACCCAGACCATAGATATATGAACCTATCACCATCCCCACAGTCCACCAACACCTGTTCTCAGTTGCTCATTTTTCTGTCTAACGCCGGTGTGCCACACTGGCTTATAATTCTGACACACAGGTTCACTGTATCAATTTGCAGCATCTTCAGTAAATTCATTTACTTGGTTGACCGAATCACCATGAACTAGTTGCCACGGCTACCCAGTGCATACATTCAACTTTATTTTGTAATCACCAAAATAAAATCACGTAACTGCCACCAACACAGAACTGCCAACAGTGTAGGATGCAGAAATTTAAATAGGAAGTATTCCTTTCCACTTGAGCTACTCTATTGTGCTATGTGTTTGTTGAAAACGTCGTGCAGTGCAAAAGAAAAGGTATAACTGTTAGTCTCTCATAAGTATTCACCTGGACATATGCATTCTCCCACAGCGCTGTGGAATGCAGAGGTTCTGGAGGAATTGTTGTTGACTTCTGGAGCTGCTGTAGCTATGTGTCAGCTCGTAGCGTAATGGTAAGTATCGTGCACGGTAGATAAGATGTCGCGAGTTCGAATAAATTCACTGCTATATTTCTTTAAACGCAGTTCTGCTGTCTGCTGAAGGTATCAATCTAAGGGAACTTGTAACATAATTCCCTTCACTTCTCAACCCAAAGTAGTCGCATGTGGGGAAAGGGCTAACTTCTGCGACATTTTGTTCATTTCAGGTTTAATAGACAGCCAGAGCATAGAGGCATCTCGAAACTTTTGTATTGTGTACGGGTAGAGCCCATCGTGCCAAATTACGTCGGAAAAGTATTTTCTACATTAGCTGTCGTCTGGTAGTAGCATTTTATTCTTCTTCAAACATTGTTTGACAGCTTTAACTCAGAACAAGTTTTCTACATGCATGTAATCAATAAACCGCATGTGCATTTTCAGACTGTTACAGATAACTTCAGAGAATTCGCATACATCAGTTACAATACCAGGAGGAAGAAGACGAACCGATGAGAGCCTACAGCGGGCTGGCAAATGACCATAGCTGGTGCCACAAGACAATGTATGTTTGGCAACTCTGTGATCGACGAGTTACTTCCTGGTGTGCACGGAATTCAGTCTCAAAGTTCACTTGATTTTACCTGTCATTTCCATTGAATAATCTGACTTATTATCGCTTGGGGTGTAACAAAAGATCGTAAATTTACGGTTTTCAGCCCAGGAAAGTCGTTGCACGAGGAAAGCGCTACTAATCTCATCCTTAAAATAGCGGTTTACGATTTCTAGCTGCTATTGTTCTCGTAAGAGGAACCTAAGACACATATTTCTTTGCCAGCTTTGTGGTAACGTGCTGACCTGTGACAAAGCGTCTGTTATGTTTCGCAGTTCCAGTCTCACTGAATGTAGCGTTTTTATCCCTTCTGTGAAAGAGCTACAAACAGTGAGATCAAACATCGATAAGGAAAGCGCAAGAAAATACTTTTGGCTCATAGTACAATGGTAAAAATCTTACAATGATGCACATCAGGTAACGCCTCTTTCCGCTTCTGACAAGCAAATTTTGGGTTTCTAGGAATACATAACTTTATATATGAAATACCACATTTGCATACCTCTTGAGTATGACACAGCATACCAATTGAACACAGACCCAATCAAAATCTATGTGAGTATTATTTTACTAATTCGTGACGATAGAGGCATGCTTGTGTACAGATACTCAGTTTTATTAAAACAGACTTTCGTCGTAAGGTTATCATGGGTGGTTTTCTTTCACTTTTTATAATAAAGTTCACAATTTTCGTAAGGTTTTCTTTAATGTTGTTAAAACACTAGTAAACATGAGAGAGAAATTAATCATGAACGATATAGGCGAATTCTCTGATGTTATCTGTAACAGTCTGAAAATGCATATGCCGTTTATTGATTACATGCATGTAGAAAACTTGTTCTGAGTTAAAGCTGTCAAACAAGGTTTGAAGAAGAATAAAATGCTGCTACCAGACGACAGCTAATGTAGAAAATACTTTTCCGACGTAATTTGGCACGATGCGCTCTACCCATACACAATACAAAAGTTTCGAGATGCCTCTATGCTCTGGCTGTCTATTAAACCTGAAATGAACAAAATGTCGCAGAAGTTAGCCCTTTCCCCACATGCGACTACTTTGGGTTGAGAAGTGAAGGGAATTATGTTACAGTTCCATTAGATTGATACCTTTAGCAGACAGCAGAACTGCGTTTAAAGAAATATAGCAGTGAATTTATTGGAACTCGCGACATCTTATCTACCGTGTACGATACTTACCATTATGCTACGAGGTGACACATAGCTACAGTAGCTCCAGAAGTCAACGACAATTGCTCCAGAACCTCTGCATTCCACAGCGCTGTGGGAGAATGCATATGTCCAGGTGAATACTTATGAGAGACTAACAGTTATACCTTTTCTTTTGCACTGCACGACGTTTTCAACAAACACATAGCACAATAGAGTAGCTGAAGTGGAAAGGAATACTTCCTATTTAAATTTCTGCATCCTACACTGTTGGCAGTTCTGTGTTGGTGGCAGTTACGTGATTTTATTTTGGTGATTACAAAATAAAGTTGAATGTATGCACTGGGTAGCCGTGGCAACTAGTTCATGGCGATTCGGTCAACCAAGTAAATGAATTTACTGAAGATGCTGCAAATTGATACAGGGAGCCTGTGTGTCAGAATTATAAGCCAGTGTGGCACACCGGCGTTAGACAGAAAAATGAGCAACTGAGAACAGGATTTGGTGGACTGTGGGGATGGTGATAGGTTCATATATCTATGGTCTGGGTTCGATTCCAGCTTCTGTCAATGATTTTAGATAGGGAGAGGCAGATTCCATTCTCTCCTGGCTACACCAAGTGAAGAAGATATAATGACATTTTGGCCTGAAATTCACATTAAAAATGATATTCCTTCTCTACCAAGTAGACGTTAGGTTGAGCCACAATAAGGTATGGAGTGGCGACATGTAGAAACTCTGTCACCAGTAACCTTTCTTATACTAGTTACTTATGTCTAGTGACGAAATAAACGCACTGTAAGCTCACATCACACTTATTCCAGCTTTTATCTGAGCTTCTGTACGTCGATAAATTTGGTTCTGAACTGGGAATGCAACTCAGACCGCCCTTAACGCGGAATTTGATCCCTTCGTGACAATACAGCTCGGATACAATTTGTTGTTTGTTCAAAACTGCCGATCCCTTAACATCTCCACATATTGCGCTTGAATAGGTTCGAATCCTGGACCGGCACTAAAGATTTCAATATGTATTATCAAGCTCTAGCATGAGAACACCTATCTGCTGGTGGATAATAATTTCGATTTTTAATGAATTTTCATTTGTTTGTGTGTGGTCAACGATATGTGTGGAGCTCTATTCCCAGTCAGCACTGAACTCTTCGTCATATTATTTCTAGTTCAAACATGCTCACATGTCGCTGCTGGTGCAGGAAATCCATATTTAACGTTCGTTTTCTCTAGAATATGACAGCGATAGGTGCCGCGTTGGAGTCCTGGGAAGGAAAAAATTTATGTTTCGTCTCGTCATTTCAGTTAAAACATCTAGCTACTGCCGAGAAAATCCGATATGTCACAGTTGATTGTGATTCTATATCTATCCGATTAGGTTCTGGGTTCGAATCCCTGTCCAACACAAAACTTTACCTCACGGTATTTCAAGTAAGTTACTTCTTAAGAAGCAATATTTAACATCTCTCGTAGTTCGTTAACAGGGACAATAGGTGCTGGGTAAGAATTCGCGTCCGTTAACGATGTTTGCGTTACGTAATTTAAAGTTGGTATTTGCTAATTGATACTGTCTAAAATCGATGAATAGCACTCTCTGTATGCCTAATCAGGAATGACTGTTAGTTTCCGTCAGTCACGAAATCTTTGTTTAGTCTGCATGACCTGGGTTTGAATCCATATGCAGAACGAGACTGTTCGTCGTGTCATTTGAAGTTCATACATATTCTCAACTAGCTGCTCATGAATAACTTAAATTTTTAATGTTATTTTGTGTTAAATAATAAGTACGGTATGTTACTTTGAAGAGGAAATCATGAATACGACGAACTTACTACGTTCATTACCTATCCGACGTAATAATGAGAGTGCTAAAATTTCAGGTATGTCATTTATTGTAATAAATGTGAGCTTACAAGCCTTAAGGACAGTCTTACCTGTGATAAGGTGTTTCCTGATATTTGAAGTACCGTAGTATTACTTTACATCTTGAGTTATGCGCTACAGAGCAGTGTTTTCTAGTGGTGACGTGTTGGAACCATTTTCAATAGTCAAACGACTGTACCAAGGAGTGATTAGTGGACCTGCTAGACAGCTGCGTTATGTGGGTTGCATGCGAATCAGGCGAAATGCAATTCAGGTCGTTCGGATACTTTTGAGAATGACTGTACATATAAAGATCCGCTCGAAAAACCATAGTGAGCGATCTCTTAATTGATTCCTCAAATTAAGGCCTATGTTTTGCACCAGTAGGGTTCTCTTTGCCAAGAAAGACATTTCTTCCGTTGTCAATCTACTTATTGTGTCCTCCTTGCTCCGTCCGTTCTTTGCTGCCTTGGTAGCAGATTTCCTTAACATTATCTACTTCGTAATCACCAATCCTGGTGTTAAATATCTCGCTGTTCTCATTTCTACTACTTCCCATTACGTTCATCGTTCATCGATTTACTCTCAGTCAGTTTTCTGTATTCGTTACGCTGTTCATTTCATTCAGCAAACCCTGTATTCTCCTTCACTTTCTTTAACGATAGCAATATCATCAGCGATCCTTATTCTTTATGTTCCACTCTTTTTACTGTATTCTCTCTTGGTTCAAAATGTTGTACATTATCCGTCTCTCCCAAAAGCTTATCCATATTTTGCTCATAATGTCGAACATCTTGCACCGTTTGACACTGTCCAACGCTTTTTCCAGATCGACAAACTGTATGGACGTGCCTTGACTTTTTGCTTTAGTCTTGTTGCCATTATTAACCGCAACGTCAGAAATGCCTCCCTTTCGCTTTACTTTTCCTACGGCCAAACTGATCGTCATCTAGGATATTCTTACTTTTTTCCCAGTATTGTGCGTGTTATTCGTGTCTGCAATTTGGATGCATCATCTGATAAGTTGTTTGTGCGATAATTGTCGCATGATCATCTCTTGCAGTCTTCGGAATTTTGCGGATGATATTTTTCAGAAAGTAAGATTGTATACCGACAGACTCATACTTTCTGTACACCAACAATAATAGTAAGTTTGTTGCCATTTTCCCCAACGATCTTAGAAATTCTGTTATCAATCGCTTCTGCCTTATTTCATCTTACGTCTTCCTAAGACCTTTTAAATTATGATTCTAACACTGGATCCCCTACCTCTTCTAAATCGACTCCTGTTTCTTTTTCTATCACGTCAGCAGGCACATCTTCCCCCTCATAAAGTCCTTAAGCATACTCTTTAACCTATCCACGCTCTCCTCTACATTTAACAGTGGAAATCCCACTATACTCTTAACGTTACCAACTTTGCCCCCTTAATTTCTTTGAACTTGGTTTTTGGTTTTCTGTAAGCTGAGTCTGTCCCTCCAACAATAATTTCTTTTGCGATTTCTTCACATTTTTGGTGCAGCCATTTCACCTTAGCTTCCTTGTACTTTCTATTTATTTCATTCCTATGTGTTTCTGTATTTCTGAATTTTCCTGAACACTTTTCTACGTCCTTCTTTCATCCAGCAGCTGAAGTATTTCCTTTGTTACCCATTGTTCCTTCACATTTAGGTTATTAGTAACTATGTTTTTCTTTCGATCTTCTGTGATTATCCTTTATAGAGATGTCCATTCCTCTCCCACTGCACTGGCTCCTCAGTTTTTCCTTACCGTAGTATCTATAGCCTCGGAGAACTTCAAGCGTATCTCTTAATTACTTAGTACTTCCATATCCCACTTCTTTGCGCACTGATTCATCCTGACTAGTTCCTAAAACTTGAGCCTACTCTTCGTCGTTTCTAAACTGTAATCTGATTCGACATCTGCTGCTGGGTACACCTTACAATCCAGTATCTGATTTCGGAAACCCTTCCTGGCCATGCTGTAATCTAAGTGAAATCTTCGCTTACCTCCAGTCCTTTTACAAGTATGCCTCCTCGTCGTCTCGCAACTCTTGACCAGAGTATTCGTTGTTAAGTAACCTATATTTATTGAGGAACTCAATTAGTTTTTCTCCTCCCTCATTTCTAGTACCAAGCCCAGCATAGCGTTCAGCGACAGTGGTTGCCGGGAAAGCGCGCGGTGGTAGTGCCCGTGTTGCGCGAACTTCATTACCAAACTGTCTCGTAATTTATTTAAGACCCACAAGAAAGCGTCAAATCGGAATAAATTAATCTCCACCGCATAATGAAATGTAAATTAGTGTCGGTGAACGCGAATACTGAACTACTTACATTGAAATTTCCTATGGATAACTAAATGAGAAGCCACTGTGAAGCAAGGTTGGCCTCAGTGAAGAACGAGGGAAGCGCAACAGGACCATAAAACTTCAGTAAGTCAGTCCCCAGCCCTATTCACAGAATCACCGCTCACTCCCCGTGTAATGGAAAACGACAGGCAGCTATAATGTTGGGTCGGGCTGTGTTTTCTGGAACGAGAGTCACAACGAGCGTCTGAATTCGGACAGTGCAGATACGCTGGGCAGCAGAGTCTGATTTTCACGAGCTGTGTGGAAAAGGATGCGTTCCACTTAATGGCAGAGTCCTGCAAGAACTGCTATTGTACAGGGATACATCAGGCAGTCAAACTTCGCTTAAAAATATGGGCTGTTAAGATAACAGCTAAGAAAGTGAAACGGGATATCAGTTTGGAGTATCGCTGCTGAAAATTCTCCAAACCGATCGGAAACAGATCAACGATCATGGCGAAGGTAAAGCAGAGAATGAGGACCGCCACGAGACTCCTAAGCCTGAGCTACTTCCAGCAACGCAGCTGACACATTGCCCGGCCCGTACACCGGTCAGTGGAGGGGGCATATGATCGATATCTACACTCCTGGAAATGGAAAAAAGAACACATTGACACCGGTGTGTCAGACCCACCATACTTGCTCCGGACACTGCGAGAGGGCTGTACAAGCAATGATCACACGCACGGCACAGCGGACAAACCAGGAACCGCGGTGTTGGCCGTCGAATGGCGCTAGCTGCGCAGCATTTGTGCACCGCCGCCGTCAGTGTCAGCCAGTTTGCCGTGGCATACGGAGCTCCATCGCAGTCTTTAACACTGGTAGCATGCCGCGACAGCGTGGACGTGAACCGTATGTGCAGTTGACGGACTTTGAGCGAGGGCGTATAGTGGGCATTCGGGAGGCCAGGTGGACGTACCGCCGAATTGCTCGACACGTGGGGCCTGAGGTCTCCACAGTACATCGATGTTGTCGCCAGTGGTCGGCGGAAGGTGCACGTGCCCGTCGACCTGGGACCGGACCGCAGCGACGCACGGATGCACGCCAAGACCGTAGGATCCTACGCAGTGCCGTAGGGGACCGCACCGCCACTTCCCAGCAAATTAAAGACACTATTGCTCCTGGGGTATCGGCGAGGACCATTCGCAACCGTCTCCATGAAGCTGGGCTACGGTCCCGCACACCGTTAGGCCGTCTTCCGCTCACGCCCCAACATCGTGCAGCCCGCCTCCAGTGGTGTCGCGACAGGCGTGAATGGAGGGACGAATGGAGACGTGTCGTCTTCAGCGATGAGAGTCGCTTCTGCCTTGGTGCCAATGATGGTCGTATGCGTGTTTGGCGCCGTGCAGGTGAGCGCCACAATCAGGACTGCATACGACCGAGGCACACAGGGCCAACACCCGGCATCATGGTGTGGGGAGCGAATTCCTACACTGGCCGTACACCACTGGTGATCGTCGAGGGGACACTGAATAGTGCACGGTACATCCAAACCGTCATCGAACCCATCGTTCTACCATTCCTAGACCGGCAAGGGAACTTGCTGTTCCAACAGGACAATGCACGTCCGCATGTATCCCGTGCCACCCAACGTGCTCTAGAAGGTGTAAGTCAACTACCCTAGCCAGCACGATCTCCGGATCTGTCCCCCATTGAGCATGTTTGGGACTGGATGAAGCGTCGTCTCACGCGGTCTGCACGTCCAGCACGAACGCTGGTCCAACTGAGGCGCCAGGTGGAAATGGCATGGCAAGCCGTTCCACAGGACTACATCCAGCATCTCTACGATCGTCTCCATGGGAGAATAGCAGCCTGCATTGCTGCGAAAGGTGGATATACACTGTACTAGTGCCGACATTGTGCATGCTCTGTTGCCTGTGTCTATGTGCCTGTGGTTCTGTCAGTGTGATCATGTGATGTATCTGACCCCAGGAATGTGTCAATAAAGTTTCCCCTTCCTGGGACAATGAATTCACGGTGTTCTTATTTCAATTTCCAGGAGTGTATATCGCATCCACTAGTCCAGGACGTCAGTCAGCAGGAGTAACCTGACGATGATGGCACTTTGCGCCGTCGAAAATTCTTCCTACTACAATCAATCAATCCGGCTGCATGCCTGAGAGACTTTCAAGTAAAATTTTCACATAAAATTGTATGAATATAGCCGGCCGCGGTGGTCTCGCGGTTCTAGGCGCGCAGTCCGGAACCGTGCGACTGCTACGGTCGCAGGTTCGAATCCTGCCTCGGGCATGGATGTGTGTGATGTCCTTAGGTTAGTTAGGTTTAAGTAGTTCTAAGTTCTAGGGGACTAATGACCACAGCAGTTGAGTCCCATAGTGCTCAGAGCCATTTGAACCATTTTGTATGAATATACGAGACTTATTTTGACAGACATACGAAACTACAGACAATATCGACAGCCGAGAATTGCCACAGCGCAGAAGAATTTACAGTGAAATTTTGGAGCCTCTAGGCTCTCAGCATTCGTTTGCTAGGTACTGGTTGGTGACCTAGGGTTCCTGAACTGTGGACTGGTCTGCACAGCCAGTCCTCCATCACCGTAACCTCTGGACATGCTTCAGCGATCCCCGAGCGTTGCAGCGGTGGAACGCTGTGTGTGACAGGGGTCGAGGATCTTGTGTTAACCGTTTGAGTCGCGAGGACAGTACAAAAAAGCTTCAGTCATGAGATGCATGATGAGATGGAACGTAAGCGGGTGACCTCTAGCGATCTGTCAAACCTCAGTTGTATAAGGATTACTCAGGCAAGTGTTATTCCCCTGGTTGCTCGTAGGCCTCAGATAGAACCTTCGAATTCAAACTTATCAACTCCCTGCGCGATAGATGTACCTGCTGGGAATACTCACATACACTCTTCCTAACGAATGAGGGAGGCCAGTATTGGTAATCAAATTGTATTCAGTAACGGGGCACAAGTAACTGTAAATCAGAACGTGTTTGTAGTGATGAAGAGGGAGGAGGTGACGTTTTAAGAAGTATCCACTTCTACATTCACAACGGCTTATAAGGGTTAACTGATTCCTTAAAATCTATTAATTGGTTTCGAAATGGTTCCTTACTGCTCGAGACTAACAGGGCTAAGCAGGTGGATCTACTTAGGAAATCAGGAAAATTGGGTGACTATGGCGTGATTGTCATAGAAATGATGAAGAAACTGAGGAGACTGCCACCTTTATTGTGACCT
The DNA here is from genome assembly GCF_023898315.1 of Schistocerca nitens. NCBI lineage: Eukaryota > Metazoa > Arthropoda > Insecta > Orthoptera > Acrididae > Schistocerca > Schistocerca nitens. The sequence goes on along the minus strand of NC_064614.1, from coordinate 975,007,068 downwards.
TCAGTTCTCCATCGCTCCCTGAACACGTTCTGGCAGAATTCCTCCGGCTCAGAGTTAGGTGCTACGTACCTCAGCCTGCATAGCGCTACAAATGCCAGCGATTTGGCCATACAACACCATGCCGTAGAGGTGAAGCGAACTGTCCGGAGTTTAAAAGGTAGACCATGATTGCGGGACTGCCTGCTCATCTCCAGCAACATGCATTAACTGCTCTGCAAGCCACCCAGTCTAGAGCTGAGACTGCCCTATTTTGGCTAAGGAACTTCAAAATTCAGGAAAAAGAAAGTGACCAAGTGCATCCCTAGCGCAGAAGCCAAAACACAATATAAGGCGTCAAAACCCCCTGTGTTTGGCATTTCGTACGCTTCCATGTTGCAGAGAATACGGGAAGCGACTGCCACAGTCGACGATGCCATGCTGCGACGGGTATGGCAAGAAATCCATTACCGTTTTGACGTCTGCCGGGTCACTCATGGATCGCATATCGAATGTTTGTAATAAAAACTTTCAGAGTTTTTCTTCAAACTTCAATATGTATGACATCTTTACAATGTTTAGTTCTTGTGCAATAAATTATTGAAAGTGTTCCGGGAGTTTATGTACACCCTGTATTGGGTAAGAGATTCTGACGTGTCATAGAGTGAGGTCACCCACTGATTCTTAGAAACCATCCAGCCAATCGTCTATCCCCTTTTCAATCGTCTCTATACTGGTATTTTATCCTTGATGTTATCTGTTTATTCTGCTGTGTTTCGTCTGACTCTTATTGAATGTTTCCTTGATACTCACTTTACTGGGGTTGTCTTTTCAGCTCCTGTTGTCCGAATGTAACCTGGTTTTCCCATTTATTATTATTTTTAATGTATAGGCGCCACGCTGGTATGTATATCATACACGCAAGGGTGCTGATGACCTTTCTGTTCAGTGTCCTCACCTTCAAATCATCATCATAATCATCATCTTCATACAGTCTTTAGAGATCTTGAGACCACATAAAACATCAGTCTAAGGAGAAGCTGAAATTTTCATTGCATTCAATTAAGTGGATTGTGGAAAATCGAGAACTATGACCGAATTTTTTTAACTACAATTACCAGAGGAACCTGTTTTCGTCACATCCACGGCTCACTGGGATCTAATTAGTATATTAAGGCGAAAGGTGCGTCAGAACTCACAGGCAATTGCCATCGCTATTTGAAGAGACAATATGGGACAGTTCACCTCAATGCTCTGAAAATCATCCTTCTAGGAGTAATAATTATGAGAGAACAGGAATTGCTTTAAGACAGAAAGACGTTATGAACAGAAACACAGGAATTTATAGTCATAGAAACAAAATAATAGGAATCTCAGAAATCGATGAAACAGGTTACTGGACGAGGAGTGGAAATGGTTTTAAAGGAGACAACTGTTATTCCAACAATCGGCCTCAGGAATGGATAACAAGAGATCCTCGGAACAATATCGCAGAAATACCTTCTCCAGCTCTAACATCAGATAAAGTGGAACGACCGTATTTGGGGAAAGCAACTCTAGCGTGTGAACAGAAATTTGTGTTAATGAAACGGCGTAGAATCGGACTGGTAATGAAACAAGGTAATGAATAAATGGGCACAGAGACACATACTGAAGAGGTTAGAGGAATAATTACAGATCATGTTGCGGCTAGTTCAGTTACACTTGAAGCCATTCATGCTGACAACGTATGTCATGAACGAATGAGTGATGGAAAGACAGCTTCTAAAAGCTGTAGCCCAGAAGAGACTGGATTAAAGGAACAGTTCACAGCACTAATTGATTCTCAAAGAACGTAGTGGAAAGAGAACAACTTTTCTCTCTTTACAAAGATACTGGATGACATTTATTGGAAGAGATGCAGCCTTACAAGAAATCTTTTCTCTGTCCTGAAATTGGGGTAAGTTTTGGCAATTTTGAAATGACGATAATTGCACACACTGCGAGTGAAGCTAAGTTAATTTGAAAATATCTTTTGATGAATCGTGAAACTGTAAATCATTCCGACAATGAATCTGAAACGTGTATTTCTGAATAAATGTGTTAAAATATCTGAGCAGGCTGATATAGTTGTGAAGTGTCAAGGGGTAGAAATGAATTTAAAGTTATTGATAATGTAAGGTCTTAATGTAGATATCACATTAGGCGTTGAATATTTAAAGGAAAATCAGGGAAAAACTGATTTCCTATAGTTAACAACTTCGTCTATAAGAAGAATCATGCAACCTTCGACGCTGTCCTCTAGATCAGTTACGTGAATTATAAACATTAACACACAACCAAATTTACTTTTACATCCGTTAATTTTGTCCCATTAAGAACTAGCTATCAACTTCTGTCAGCTAGGGTGTCTTGAATCCAGTCATAAATCTGTTTCGACTAAGCTCGTACGGTGTTTACTAAACTGCAACATGAAACTTTATCGAGTTCTACGAGATTCCTCACGAAAATTATTTGCAGTGTCACCTGGTGATATTCGTTGAACGAAGCCGATTGTTACGTAGTAAATGAACCTTAACACAGCTTTAGTGCGTCTTATTAATATTAACACGAATCAGCCATGGAGCACAGATGATCAGGATTATGTGTATGGAATAGCGACAGCAAGTCAAGGAACTTAGAGTCATCCTGAGTATCTTTGTCTACGGGATTTCATGGACATTCAGAGTGAGCTATATTTCGCAACATCTGTTGGCACAAACGGATTGAAAGTGCTGTCATGGAGGATTTAAGACCCTTAAAGACATCTGAGGGGATCACCTTGCCTATTGCTTTTTTCTCAGTAAAAATTTATAGTGTAGTTGTTAAGTACTTTCTGGTGAAGCCACTTTTAATTTTTTTCCCCTACAAAGTATGTTGCAAAGTGGCTAACATTACGCAGTAAATGAGGCAACCTGCTCATTTGCGTCGCTATTTCGCTCGGTCCTACATTCTGCATTCCTGTGTTTACTACGTCCGCAAAGGCCGCAAGAAATGTGATGATTCCATAATGCACGGACTTGGACGCGGTGACGCCCGAGTGCGCAGGCGCGAATGCTGCCCACGCTCCGGCGCTCGGCCGACCGCATATTTTGGCTTAATTGTGTGCGAAGCCGCGGCCGGCGTTTTTATAAATTTCGGCCGCAATAAGGTCGAGCCGCCACACCACCCACGCAACACCCGTATGGCTCTGTCTGCCCAATGAAATTTCCAACAGCGCCTGTGTACGTGAGTGTGTATTGGTGTGTGGTTCTTTGTATGCCAGAGGACCAGCAAATGGAAAGAGGGTCGACGCACATGCCAGGCTATCGCTCTGTGTAGGTGCGCGGCTACGTCCGCTATTTACGGCAGTTCTCTGCATGTTCTCTGTCTGACTTGTGGGAACGGAAGTTATGTTTTTTCATTAGGCACCAGACAATATACACGGCCCAACCTTTACTCTGTGTTGATGTTGTGACGGTAGATGTGACCTGCGTACTAACGGTTACATCATATTACAAACAGAAACGGGTTAAAAATAACAGAAAGCGTTCACACAGAGAACCCGTCATTTTTCTGCTGTCGAAAATAATCTGAACTCTAACGAGTAAGAGTGGGTTAAATATGTGACAGACCCTCAGCAGTTTACCGAAGTAGTTGAATGTAGCAGCTAAAAAGATGTACATCACTGTGCTTTCTACAGTGTAAATGCCCCAAGCTCTTTCGGGTTCTACTGGATACACAAGTTATATGCTAACGTGACACGTCGGTCTTTTTTCTTATCCCTGGCCTTGATCCCGTATCTTCATGGAGTCGGGACATTACTTCTCGGACTTGTCATTCTTAGTGGCAGAGGCTGGCCGGATGGCTTTCCTGTAACCCCCGACCCCCAAACAGTCGGCGCCTGTCGCTGTTTCGATTGCGAATGGTTTCTGCGTATTTATGATTCGTGTAACTGAGACGGAACATTGGTACCAGCGTGATATTCGCCTAATCTGATACGGAAATCAGCCTAAAACCTACATCCAGACTGGCTGACAAGCAAACCCCTTGTCTCTAATCCCAGGAGTCAAAAAAAAAAAAAAAAAAAAATGGTTGAAATGGCTCTGAGCACTATGCGACTTAAGTTCTGAGGTCATCAGTCGCCTAGAACTTGGAACTAATTAAACCTAACTAACCTAAGGACATCACATACTGTTGTGAATTGGCAGGAGCCAATTCACGGGGTTTGGATGAAGCCGAAAGGCACGCGTTTAAGCTCACGCAGGCTGGCGTGAGGTCTGGAACAGGTAAAGTAATTATACTGTCAAGAAAAGTACGTAGCTGCTGGAATACTTAACTTTAATCCATAATTGGTGAACATCGGTCTGACTGTACATGCATCCCAAGATAAATAACAAATGATAATGGCGCCTTGCTAGGTCGTAGGAAATGGCGTAGCTGAAGGCTATGCTAACTATCGTCTCGGCAAATGAGAGCGTAATTTGTCAGTGAACCATCGCTAGCAAAGTCGGTTGTACAACTGGGGCGAGTGCTAGGAAGACTCTCTAGACCTGCCGTGTGGCGGCGCTCGGTCTGCAATCACTGATAGTGGCGACACGCGGGTCCGACGTGTACTAACGGACCGCGGCCGATTTAAAGGCTACCACCTAGCAAGTGTGGTGTCTGGCGGTGACACCACACATACATCCATGCCCGAGGCAGGATTCGAACCTGCGACCGTAGGGGTCGCTCGGCTCCAGACTGTAGCGCCTAGAATCGCACGGGCACTCCGCCCGGCAATCCCAGGAGTCGATTTAATCAGGGGTCAGCGCACCGTTTAATTAATACTTCGATAAGAGATCAAATGCTTAAAAATTAAAAACTGAATTGCAATCACGCTGATAAGGTACGGTTCTAAGAAAGAGTAATGGAAATTGAACACGGTCCAGTCACATTAATTTGACCATTTCCTATGTTCGACGTCAATGTGCACTCACCACTGACAGACGGCATGTGTCAGCGGTTTCAATGGAGAATATATAAAGTGTGTCGGGCTGCCGATGGGGGGGGGGGGGGAAGGCAGGGAGGGGGAGGAGCGGGAACGGTGCTATGGAAATGGAGAGCTTCATTTGAAGACTAAAAGTACGTGATCACTGACTTTTGCGGCACGGCTGGAAGCTTTTACCGAATGGCTAAGTTTTTAAACATTCCGCGTGTCGCCATGGTTAAAGTATATCGTGGATGGTAAAATGGCGCTATCCAGAACCGGCGCCGAGGCAACGGGCCGTAGATGGCTGTTGGTGTTTACTGCGTGAAAAATGTAGTTGGTTTCTCCTCAACACGTTGGCATCTACCAGCGGGAAAATGCAACGTGTCGTACAGCTCGCAGGGTAGGTGCGCGATTCAGACATCTGTATGAGCACTCCACTGATCAGCAAAGTCCCCGAATTTAGAGACAGCTGAGAAGCTGACCGTGTCACAGAATCTCAATCGACAAACCAAGTGCAACTGGCCGCGGCACTTGAGCTGCCATGGCCCCACATCCCTGTTGGTATCTTCCTGAACCTCACGGACACTCTCTTGTGGGGTTGACCGTCTCGCAGCGGTCCTTGCCCCAAGAGGGGGATACTCGGGCTTTTGGCACGTCGTCATATTAAATGTGACTGGAGTGTAACCGATGTGGAAAGGAGTAGAATCAGGATGATTTGAAATAACCACGAAAGTTAATAGCTAACAAGTACAATTACTTATTTTCATCGCCAGTTACATTAGCATTAGAAATATCAGCACGATTTGCGCTCATGGTGGTTGTCACTAAAGCAATCGGTTTTTGGTTGTATCGTTTTCTTCAGTGCCGCCTTAACTTGACTGTTAACATCGGTCAAAATTACCGGTTTCATAAATAACCGATTTTCGGCCTTTTATTCCCCTTATTTCCTGCAATTAACGTAGAAATGGAACATATACTGGAAAATTTTACTCCTTCATTTTCAAGGTAAACATCAAATAAGAGAAAACATACTCCAGCCCTGTTTCCCGAAAAGTGATAAGTGATTGAATACTACAAAAAAATAACGTTTTCTCCTGTAACATCTCCATCGAGGTCTACATTTCTACTCCGCAAGCCACCCAACGGTGTGTGGCGGAGGGCACTTTACGTGCCACTGTCATTACCTCCCTTTCCTGTTCCAGTCGCGTAGGGTTCGCGGGTAGAACGACTGCCGGAAAGCGTCCGTGCGCGCTCGAATCTCTCTAATTTTATATTCGTGATCTCCTCGGGAGGTATAAGTAGGGGGAAGCAATATTTTCGATACCTCATCCAGAAACGCACCATCTCGAAACCTGGACAGCAAGCTACACCGCGATGCTGAGCGCCTCTCTTGCAGAGTCTGCCACTTGAGTTTGCTAAACATCTCCGTAACGCTATCACGCTTACCAAATAACCCTGTCACGAAACGCGCCGCTCTTCTTTGGATCTTCTCTATCTCCTCCGTCAACCCGATCTGGTACGGATCCCACACTGATGAGCAATACTCAAGTGTAGGTCGAACGAGTGTTTTGTAAGCTACCTCCTTTCTTGATGGACTTCATTTTCTAAGGACTCTCCCAATGAATCTCAACCTGGCACCCGCCTTACCAACAATTAATTTTATATGACCATTCCACTTCAAATCGTTCCGTACGCATACTCCCAGATATTTTACAGAAGTGACTTCTACCAGTGTTTGTTCTGCTATCATGTAATCATACAATAAAGGATCCTTCTTTTCTATGTATTCGCAATACATTACAAATAGTCGGGGATACTACCACTATTTCGGCGCCACGATTAGTCAGTGCTCAAGGGTGAAAACTGAGGCTGAAGATCTTTGTTTTTCGTGTGAATTTGTCCGTTTTCAAGGACTACAAGAAGAGAAAGTCATATTATATAGATACAGGCAGCAAACCAGTTACTTTCTGCTTTTGTTTTATGCTGTCAATGAACTCTTGTTTAGTTTTTAATTTATAACTCATACCATAATTTCTTTCGTCTTTTGTTATTCCGTAGAAATTGCAGACAAATCTTTAATCTTTTAATGCAAATGAATCGATAACTTCATTGCTACCTCACTTCGTAAAAATATTTCGAGGCTACGGTTGGTACTACTCTGCAATACAATGGGCGTCCGGCGAGGATAGCGAGAAACTACCGTACAGAGCAGGTGGTCGCTAGTCTTGCACACAGCACGTACACGCGTACTAATGTACACATCGCGACAGTGACATTACTGTCTCAGCAATGCTGCACGTGTTCTTTTTCTATTCCTTTGTTGGTCGTGTCTTTCGCAGTTTGTATTGAAACAGCGGTAATCGCTTTTCCCATTGTAAGACGTTCACCACCGTGCTAGAGCAAATGTAATTTCGGTGCCTGCTACAGAAAATATCTTTGCTGCAATAGTGTCGCAGGTCAGAGCAGTCTCGGCAATTGTTCAAATCGCTCGGTTACAGAGTTGTTGCAGTCGATCGCTGCTACAGTGCAGTTGTAGTCTGTCGCTAGGACAGCGCAGTTTATAGCCATGTATTGTAAGGTAAATTTTATTATTTTTCTTGGCATGCGCGTAGTTAAGTCATTTGTCTGAGATGTTAATATGAATTTGTTTCAATCTTTTTGTGTTTCGTCAGCACAAGTTGACTCAGATTTGTAATACTCAATTTTTCATACAATGGATTGTAGATTTTTATGAATAATGTAAAAGATTTTCAGAATATAATTTTTACCAGTTAACAAAGAAAAGAAGGAACAACTTTGCCATAAGTCATTACCATTCCCGATCCAGTCATTTATTTAAATTTAAATATTCCAGAAATTTTCTCAGATCATAGTCATGGGTTCTTTAGTAATCAGACAACCCGCTATGCAGCTGTGTCAATAACCAAAGTCAGTTTTTGTAATAATTCAGATGTCAGACAAATGTTGTCCAGTATTAGTAAATAGGACAGAATTGCACTAAGCTGTGCCATTTACGAGCAGATATATAGACAGCGTTATCCGGCGACACCATCATAAGAACTTTTCAGTTTATTTCTCACAGATTGATTACACAGAGCCATGGCGTAGCGCTGCTTACGTAAAAATTTAACAGATCTGATGAGTTAAGATATTAACAAAAAATTATCGTTTTTGTTTTTATACAGGAACGTTACACCATTTTCTATAACAACATAATATTTAAAAACAATGCTAATATTACGAATAAGAATTGCCCCACTTCTATTAAAGAAAGGGTTATTTGAAAACGAAAAATTGTAATACTGCTGCCATTGCATATTGATATTTCGGCTTCTTACTCGGTTTTTAGCAAGAATTAAACAGGCGTACTTGCTATAACCGAGACCAAACAAAAACCGAAAAATACCGATTATTCTGAAAAAACAGACCAGTGTCGGATTTAACCGGTCGGATTTCCCATCCTTAGCGCCTTCTCGCACCCTAGGACAGCGTAGCGTCTGCACTACACACCGACTTAATGACAGTGTCCTGTTTGGAATGGGTGTGAGTGTCAGAGCGTAGCTATCACCGAGAAAGGCCGAGAGGTGTGACTGGAATACACTGGGACAGTTCCCATCAATTTAATATTGCAGCTCACTTTAATTTACTTTAATAATCAGTATTGTAAAAATCTAACTTCGTCAACTTTTTAATGGTCTGAAACTGCAACAAATTTGTCTCTTAATTTGTTACATGACTCGTCTCAGAAAAGTGTCTTCCCTTAATCTGGACTCTAAGGCTCTCCGTCCAACATACCCTCATACACTATGTGATCAAAAGTATCAGGACACCTTGCTGAAAGTGAAATACAAGATCGTGGCGCCTTCCATCGGTAACGATAGAATTCAATATGGTTTTCGCCCACCATTGGCCTTGATGACAGCATGCACTCTCGCAGGCATGCGTTCAATCAAGCGCTGGAAGGTTTCTTGGGCAATGGCAGTCCCTTCTTCTTGAGCGCTGCACTGAGGTTATGTATCGATTTAGGTCAATGAGACCTGGCACGAAGTCGGCATCCCAAAGGCGTTCTATAGGATTCAGCTCAGGACTCTGTGCGAGCCAGTCCATTACAGGGACGTTATTGTCGTGTAACCACTCCGCCACAGGCCGTGCATTATGAACAGGTGCTCGATCGTGTTGAAAGACGTAATCGCCACCGCCGAATTGCTCTTCAAGAGTGGGAAGCAAGAAGGTGCTTAAAACATCAATGTAGGCCTGTGCTGTGATACTGACACGCAAAACAAAAAGGGGTGCAAGCCCCCTCCATGAAAAACACGACCACACCATAACACCACCGCTTCCGAATTTTATTGTTGACACTATACACGCTGGCAGATGAACTTCATCGGGCGTTCGCCATACCCACACACTGCCATTGGATCGCCACACTGTTTACCGTGATTCGTCACTCCACACAACGTTTTTTCACTTTTCAATCGTCCAATGTTTACGCTCCTTACAGCCAGCGAGACGTCGTTTGGCATTTTCCGGCGTGTATGTGGCTGATGAGCAACCGTGCGACCGTGAAATCCCAGTTTTCTCACCTCCCGCCTAACTGTCATAGTACTTGCAGTGGATCGCGATGCAGTTTGCAATTCTTGTGAGATGGTCTGGATAGATGTGTGGCTAGATGTCTGCCTACTACACATTACGAACCTCTTCAACTGTCGGCGGTCTCTGTCAGTCAACAGATGAGGTCGGCCTGTACTCTTTCGTGCTGTACGCGTCCCTTCACGTTTCCACTTCACTATCACATCGGAAACAGTGGGCCTAGGGCTTTGTGGAAATCTCGCGTACAGACGTATGATACAAAACACCCAATCATCTGACCACGTTCTGCTCTCTTACGATGTCTAGTGGCTATTTGGTCACTGATGTGGAGTACCTGGCAGCAGCTGGCAGCACAATGCACCTAATATGGAAAACGTATGTTTTTTGGGGGTGTCCGGATATTTGGAACCGAGCGAGGTGGCGCAGTGGTTAGCACACTGGACTCGCATTCGGGAGGACGACGGTTCAATCCCGTCTCCGGCCATCCTGATTTAGGTTTTCCGTGATTTCCCTAAATCGCTTCAGGCAAATGCCGGGATGTTTCCTTTGAAAGGGCACGGCCGATTTCCTTCCCCATCCTTCCCTCCCCCGAGCTTGCGCTGCGTCTCTAATGACCTCGTTGTCGACGGGACGTTAAACACTTCTCTCCTCCCTCCTCCTCTCGGATATTTGGTCACATAGTGTTTGTAGTATCCGTCAGTAGAGTTGTATCTCTATGACGCTTTTGCATTGACTGGACGATTTTATTACGAAGCGCCCACTTCCATTAATTCCTGTATCTCTTAACCTCCCCCCTCCCGAACTCCCCTCCAACCTCCCCCCCCCCCTCCCATGGTAACAGACTCAGCTAATATCATTTACGTCGACGATCTACATCTCCTTAAGATTCTTAGTCAGGTATTTAATATTCCTACTATGTGATGGTTGCACATGAAATAGCTCTTGGATGATGATGTAGTAAACAGTAAATGGAATTTCCATTTATTTACATGCGGTACGTAATGACGTCACAAGCAAGTGAAAACGTCCTGCCGGTGTCAGTACATATTTACAGTTCTCTGGAACTTCAGCCATACAGTATAAAGTAGCGTAATATCATAAGTCTGATGCAGGTTCCTAATATACAAACCACCTCTTGTACACAATTACGACTAGCAATAGTCAAATCCCACTCTCCAATGGTAACCGTGAATTGCTTACACATCTGATGATTCAGCTCCGTTGCCACCAACGTACGTTGTATTCCCTGTAAGTCTTCCGTCTATTCAGAAACCTTTTCATGCTATGCTGGATTGCTACAGTAGGAATTTACACATTGTAACGTCTTAATTAAAGCAATTTCCGTACTATACGCCACATACTTGTTGCTTAGCTTGGATACAAAAGTCATTCTAAGGTTTTTACTGTTTCAATAAGTAGACATCCATATGATATATTCTGCTATGATCTTTTCTTTTTTAGTTCTCGCTCTTCCTATTGTTTGATGCGGCCCGCCTTAAATTTCTCTCATTTGCCAATGTCTTCACTTCAAAGTAGTTCTTGCTACCCGCGTCCACAATTGTTTGTTGGATATAATCCAGGCTCTATCTTCCAGTATAGCCTTTACCTCTACAGTACACTATAATACCTTGATGGCTCTTCCCTGGTGTTTTTTACGTTGGTTCGGTCACCCTGTTCGTTCTTCTTGTCAATGTTTTCCATAGGTTTCTTCCTTCGCCGATTCTGTAGAGAATCTCCTCGTTCCTTACCATATGAGACCACATAATGTTCAGCATTCTCCTGTAGCACCATGTCTCACATGCTTCAACTTTCTTCTGTTCAGTTTATCGCAGAGTACATAATTCATTATCGTACAATGCTGTGCTCCAAATGGACATTCCCAGTTATATCTTCCTCAAATTGAGGCCTATGTTTCATACTAGTATACTTCTTTTGACCAGTAATGCCGTTTTCCTCTGTGTTAGTTTCCTTTTTGTGCACTCCTGCTTCGTCCGTAATGGACCATTTTGCTTCCAATACAGTAGACTTCCTTAGCTTCGTCTACTTCGTGATCGCCAATTATGACCTCAAGTTTCCCGCTTTATTCATTTCTGCTAAATTCTCATTATTTTTGTCTTTCTTCTGTTTAATCTCAATCCATGTGCTGTATTTATAAGCCCCTTCGTGCCATTCAAAAAATCATGTAATTCTGTTTCACCTTCACTGTGGATAGCAATGTTATCAGAAAATGTTATCGTTAAGATTCTTCCACACCGAGCTTAAATTTGACTCTTCAATCTATCTCTTATTTCCGTCATTGATTCTTCAATGTGTAGATTGAACAGTAGAGGCGAGAGTCTACATCTCCGTCTTACACCCTTTTTAATGTGAGAACTTCTCTCTTACCCTTCCAGTCTTATTATTCCCTCTCTGTCTTTGTAGATATACACACATCAAAAAAGTTTTGCATTACCCCGGTACCCAGAACTCTTGAAGGTAGACGTTGATGTGGATACTGTATCACAGACATAGTCCCTTTGACTGTTCAGCGATGTCACTAAACCCGGCCAAAGATGTAAACTACCGTGCATGAGCAGCGCCTATTACACGGAGGGGGTCCGACAGCCGATAAGTTCCATTCTTACCACTAGGAAGGAGGTACACGGCTCGTGTTGTCTGTAGTTCAACCATGCCTAGGCGGTAAATACAGCCGTTTGATATCGTCCGCATTGTTACTTTGTGCCAGGAAGGGCTCTCAAGAAGGAAAGTTTCCAGACGTCTCGGACTGAACCAAAGCGATGTTGTTCGGACATGGAGGAGATCAGAGAGACAGAAACTGTCGGTGATATGCCTCGCTTAGGCACATGACGTCGTGTTACGGATCAAACTGTGCGCAACAGGCTGCATGATGCGCAACTTCACACCCGACGTCCATGGCGAAGCCCATCTTTGCAACCACGACACAACGCAGCGCAGTGCAGATGGGCCCAATGACATGCCGAATGGACCTCTCAGGATTGTCATCACATTCTCTTCAACTACGAGTGTCGCGTATGCCTTGAACCAGAGAATCGTAGTATAAATTTTTGGGGGCAACCCGGTCAGGCTGAACGCCTTAGACACACTGTCCAGCGAGTGCAGCAAGGTGGAGGTTCCCTGCTGCCTTGGGGTGGCATTAGGTTGGGCCGACGTACGCCGCTGGTGGTCATGGAAGGCGCCGTATTGCGGCTGTACAATACGTGACTGCCATCCTCCTACCGATAGTGCAACCATATCGGCAGTACATTGGCGAGGCATTCGTCTCCGTGGACGACAATTCGCATCCCCATCGTGCACATCTTGTGACTGACCTCCTTCAGGATAACGAGATCGCTCGACTAGAGTGGCCAGCATGTTCTCCAGAAATGAAACCTATCGAACATGCCTGAGATAGAATGAAAAGGGCTGTTTATGGACGACGTGACCCACCATCTACTCTGAGGGACCTACGCCGAATCGCCGTTGAGGAGTGCGAAAATCTGGACCAACAGTGCCTTGATGAACTTGTGGATAGTATGCCACAACGAATACAGACATGCATCAATGAAAGAGGACTTGCTACTGGGTACCGGTGTGTACAGCAATCTGAACCACTACTTCTCAAAGTCTCGCTGTATGGTGGTGCAACAAGCACTGTGTGGTTTTCATGAGCAATAAAAAGGGCGGAAATGGTGTTTATGTTGATCTCTACTCCTATTTTCTGAACCGGTTCCGGAACTCTCGGAACCGAGGTGATGCAAAACATTTTTTGATGTGTGTATTTATGTATGCTGGATCAATCCTCCCGCTATCAGTCCTCCCGGAACAGTTTCTTTTTCTGTATCTTCACATTTTTTTGCTGCAGCCATTTTGCCTTGACTTCCATGCGACCCTCAGTTATTTCATTTCTAAGTATTTATGTTGCTGTATCTCTGTCATACCCTGAACATTTAAATACTTTCTTCTTTCATCGATCAATTGCAATATTTCTTCTGTTACCCTCGTTTTTTCTCCTGTAAGAGCTGATAGCTATGTTTCTCTTCCCAAAACCTGTGACTTCTATTTTTAGTGATGTGTACTCCTCTTAGAATGAATTATCTGCTGTGTTATTCTTTATCGCAGTACCCACATCTTTAGCGAATTTGAAACGCATCTTATGCTACCTCAGTACTTCAGTATCCCACCTCCTTCCACTTGGATTCCTCTGTACGTTTCTTTTAAACTTCAGCCTACTGTGCAACATTTGGAATTCTCATCTCCGTCTACATCTGCTTCTGGGTACGCCTTACAATCAGGTGTGTGAGTTCTGTATCTGTGTGTGACCATGACGTGATTCAGCTGGAACCTTCCCATGTCTCCGGGCCCTTTCCACGTATAATTTTTACTATTGTAATTCCTGAGTAGAGTATTCTCTGGCTGAAATTTATTTCACGGCACAGTTGGTCTTTCTCCTCTCTCATTCCTACTATCTGGCCTATATTTTCCTGTTTCCCTTGTGTCTGCCTTTTCCCCTACAACCGCATTCGAATCTCCCACGATTATTAGAGTTTCACCTCTATTTACGTACTGAATTAGCCTGATACTCTTTGTCTGGTTCTTCACATTCTGCCTGTGACGTCGGCTTGTTACCTGAACTATTGTTGTCGACGTTGGTCTGCTGTCGATTCTGATGAGAAGGCGACTGCAGGAGCGCTAATTTTGCGCTTTCGCAGGAGAACTACTGTGAAGATTGTAAGGTAGGTGGTGCGAAATCCCGGCTCACTGATTAAGAAGAAAAATAGTTGATGATAGGGGCACTCTTTTACTGTTTACAGTTTCTGATACTACTCTGTCAGGCTGTTGTGGCAGCTGACTTAGGGTCATGTTTTATAAAACATGTATCTGGCCTGATAAACATTGGTTAAATTTACTAATACAAGCTCAACGGTGTCGCCACCATATTTGTTGTCAATTGCCACGATACTCGCACTAGAGTGAGGGTGAACTATGTGGCTGGTCCATACTAATTGACATTATAGTGGTTAGTGAATATGCTGCCCTATCATTGCTACCCCTGATGCTCTCTATCGAATTATTAAAGAATTATCAAGGCTTCCTGGTTGGATTAGAAATAAAGGATTCTTAAAGTTCAAGAGAATGGTGTTTCAGTTTAAATCTCTGAATCCTTTTTCCTAAAAGGAGACGTGCTCCTATTCCTCACAAAAGTTTTAAAGGCAAACAAAATTTTACACCACATTTGTCCCAATACGTTTGACAATTACAAACTAACACATTATATTTTCGGAGAGGAAACACATATTTACTTCTCTCATATATTTTAAAAGCAATCACAGCTGCATTTATCTCTGCATGCTCAGTGAACCAACACACTGCAGGGTCCTAATGAAAGTTCATTCATACGGGCGTCACACTATTAGGACAGAATAGGAATTTACTTCATGAGCAGCGAGGAAGCTAGCCCCAATTGCACGCTCTCTCTCTCTCTCTCTCTCTCTCTCTCTCTCTCTCTCTCTCTCTCTCTTTCTCCAACCCCACACATACTACATGCAGTACAAAACTAGTAAAACTTGGTTAGCGAGATTCCGTGGAAAGGCAGTGCAAAGATAGCCCGATTGCACATCCCTAGTGTTCCACCAATTAACCGAAATCTACCACCTGCTTTACCCATAACTGAGCCTATGTGATCATTCCATTTCACACCCCCAACTATTTGTATGAGCTATTCGCTTCCAGCTGTGACCCATTGAAATAATAGTCATGGAATACTACGTTCCTTCGTTTTGTAAGTGAACAATTTTATATTTCTTAACATTTAAAGCAAATTACCTATCTCTGCATCACTCTGTGCTCTTATGAAGGTCTGACTCAATATGTATGCAGATTATTTCAGACAGTACTTCATCATAGATAACATCATCTTCTGTGAAAATCCTCATTTTACTGTTAATACGGTCTCCATGATCAATAATATACAATATGAACTGCAAGCATCCCTACACAGTTTTCTGGGGCATACCCAAAGTTACTTCTACATCTGAGGATGACCCTCCATCCAAGATGACATACTGTGTCCTCCCTACCAAAACGTCCTCAGTCCAGTCGCAAATTTCACTTGATACTCCATATGATCGAACTTTTGACAGTAAGCGTTGGTGTGTCACTGATTCAAATGCATTTCGGAAATAAAGAAATACTGCGTCTACATGACTGCTTAATTGTGAGACAGGTGCGAGTTTTCGGAATTCATGTTGACTGTCAGGGAAGAGGTCATTCTGTTCAAGATACCTCATTATGTTTTAGGTCAGAGTATGCTGTAAGATCCTACAACAAATCAGTTTCAAGGATATTGGACAGTGGTCTGGTAGTTCACTTGTACTATCTTTCTTGTAAACAGGTGTGACCTGTTGTTTCTTCCAACTACTGGGATCCGTTATTGTTCAAGGAACCTTCAGTAGATTATATCTAGAAGAGGGGCCAACTCAGCCGAAAATTCACTATAGAATCTGGTAGGGATTTCATCGGGCCCTGGAGCTCAGGGGGACAACTTCATACCCAAGATACAATGAACGGAGTTGCTATCTGCTCCTATACAAAGGTTCTGTACAACGTTCGATACTGTGCACCCTTTTGGCCTGTTTCTTCAGAATGTTGAGTCTTTCTCTACTGTATTTCCCTTGCGATTTCACAAAGTACTTACTTACATCAGCAATATCTACATTGCAACTGTTGTCTCATACTTTGGGGCTGCATTCTATAGCACACATCCAATATATGTTTATTAAGGACATGCTTCAACAAATAAATAAAAACTTTCAGTTTATTGATTTTAATTTAAATAAACTCATAATTTTGCAACAAGAAACAATTAGCGTTCAGAACAACGATAAATAAATTATACAACAAAGAAATACAGGATAATGCTTGAATGACAGAACTGATCTGAACAAGCTAGCACAATGTAAAATGTCTATAATAACATATTACAAATTGTATTGTACATGATTTTTTGAACTGAACAATGATGTACATACAAACTAAATTGTTCTACCAATATTAAAACAGAGGTAGTCACATGCAGCGAGAGTCCACATACATACAGAATATAATTTTTAAAACAATATACAAATCTCAATAAACATCAATGGGTGATAAGAATACAACGACGGTTACAAGAACACCAATCAGAATATTATAGTTCCAAAGTATATGTGTATATAGGCTAATTAAAAGCGAAATAGCCTCTAGACAGACAGATAGAAATCGATATATTCCACATTAATTGATAAGAGGTGCATTCCTGCAGTGCTTAGGGTGTTGTTGAGGTTATTTTATATAGAGGGTCTTTGGTGCTGACTTGCAACTGCAAACGAGAATGAACTTTCATTATGAGATACCATTTCGCTTTGAACAACTAAGTCCATATGTTTTGCATTATACTTCACGCACAGATTTAATAACACCAAATAAGTCTAGCTGTAGTTACATTAACAATCAGACACAAATTTTTCGATATCATGCAATAAAAACTCCGAACATTACAATAAACTTCTGAATTATATGTTTAATATTCCGCATTAATGATTAACAAACGTTTACAGTAATTACATTACATTTTATGATACATTCCAACCAACAACCCTGTTATTCCTTAAACAAACTGCAAGTACTTGTAGGAGGGACGCTTAATAGTTATAAAACGAAAGAGGCATAGCTGATACTGCCGGAGAAGGAGAGGCATTAAATCCTTCAACTCTGAAGGTAGCAGTAATGAATATTGTATGAAAAGAATTCTGTTATCTTTCCTAAGCCAAGGATGAAATTTGAGCCACTAGTACAGATATATTATGCAAAGCACAGAAATACCAGATATTGAAAGATCCAAGTGGTTGACAGAAATATTCGAGTGAGTAATAAACCGAAATACAAAGACAGTGATAGATGAAGAGCTTGTTCCATTCTGAGAAGACTAATTGCAAGTTATTTGCGCTAATTTCTTCGGTGAAAAAGATACGTTGCTTCAAGTAAATGACCAGCTCAGGCATGCTTGCGACACATCGAGGGAAGTAGAGGAAAAACATTGTTACAGTGTTGTCTGTCAGTGTTGTGAAATATCACTTCATGCTGTGTTGAAATAAATATATTTGAATAAATTTCTCTTTAAATATAAACTATACCATTGACTCTCCTTATGGGAATAAAACTAAACTATTGCACAAAATTAGGCCCTTTCTGTTCCATAACATAATTATTTTTCATTACACAGTCGTAACGAATTCTAACAGTTCACTTAAAATTACACCCAAAAATATATGGCACATCTTTAAATATTGAGTCAGTTCTTAGCCTAGGACCTTAATTGATCTCAAATGCTTAATTTCCATTACGACTCTTTCCGCTTCTAAAGGAGTAGCACATTCAGTAATTATGAGAAACATGTTCACATTTCGAAAGTGTGCTGCAGCACAAAATCAAAAGACCACATTGATATGAACACAATGAAATTGTTTGAATAAATATATTTTCATAAAAAAAGCCTTTTGTCTGCCATATATTTCTCTCAGGCAGTCCATGGAACAAATCGTCCTGCTAGATACATGTCTCCCATTTCTTTAAACCATATACATAGAACATCCAGTCTAGTGTGTTGGCTATCGCCTAACATTGTCAATATTTTTCCGTTTTTTTAAATAGTCATTATCATAACAAAATCTACAAAAATACAAAATAGTTCGAATTATCACAAACATCACATTATCTGACTAACGGCTGCCTATACAAAATATCTCCTTACGGCAAATTTAATTAGATGTGTACAAGTGAAATATTTCCAGGCTTCAGTACGTTTTATTCATTACATGAAACGCCGACGTAGTGATGTGGCGAGCGCCTCTGCCGTCTCTACGCTCAGATCACGTGGCGCCGCACTCATTACAAAAATAGCTCTGCCGGTCGGCGTCTTCTTAGATGTACTGCCCTAGCGCCGTGTACAGCTCTTGCAAACAAGAGAGCATCTGGCTGAACGTGACGCGGTCCTCAGGTTTCGACAGCCAGCACCACGCCATCAAAGTGAACCTGCGAAATAGCAAGAGCGAAGATACACATGACAGTCGTTTCATTAGATATTTTCTATCGTTGCTATCAAGCAAAACGCAAGAACTGTAGAACAAAAAAGAAATGAGGAGGACAGGGGTTGAACGTCGTCCACGGGGTCATTAACGTTGGAGCACAATTTCATAGACGATACGACCGAAAGTTCTCTGTCATGTTGTTTTTAAGGGGGGACATTGATGAAATTGACCAAAAATGTCAACTTTCGATTTATTTTTTATTTGTTAGTACAACTCATGGACAAT
Organism: Schistocerca nitens; assembly: GCF_023898315.1. NCBI lineage: Eukaryota > Metazoa > Arthropoda > Insecta > Orthoptera > Acrididae > Schistocerca > Schistocerca nitens. Next base: position 974,988,183 of record NC_064614.1, on the reverse strand, counting down.
AAGTTCCCAAAGTTTCAATGCTGAAATCGCATGCGAAGGGCCTGAAAATTAATTAAAAGTGTGACGCGGCCTCCCTGCCACGCCAAGCTAAGAGGGATAACAACCCCTACATTCACAAGGAGAGGCTTCCAAATAGATACATTGAGCCAAGTGAGTCTCACACATCTGCCCTATGGACTATGTCTTTGCTCTAACGAAGTCTCTGGGAGAAGAACTTCCGAGAAACGTGTGAAAAATTCTACACCATCCATGAGATGCACTCGTATTAACACACTACATATAGCAAATGTGCTACTGACGTCCCACTGCCGTGGACGCAGCAACTTCGAGACAGTCTACGCTAAGTCAGAGTGTAAAACGGCCAGCAACCGTCAGTTCTATTTGCCTGTAATTCGAACAATGGGATCAACACTTGCCCCCACATTGGTACAGTCTTGACGCGTTACTGCACTGTCACCTAAGGAGGTTAACAACTAGGGGCACAAGACACAGAGTGACATTTACCTATTTATTTCGCTGACTACAGGTTTCCTTCTTGCTAAGTGAATGGAGCTACCAAAGATCAACTGTCATGATCAGTTAGTTTTATGCTCTTATGTTTATCATGTTGGTCAGATAATGGTTCAAAATTGGAAATGAATAGTGCCTGTAGATGCTTCAGAATAATGACCGAAAACTTCAGTAAAAGTCGAACTCTCACACAAATGGAAGTATAATAATACGCTTAAATTTTATGAGCACATATTTCTGACTAAAGGCCCAGAAGTTCAAGAGTGTTAAGAGCCGCGCGCTATGTCAAAGCAGCTCTAGCTTGGGGGATCAGATTATGTCGATACACAGGAATAGTTTGTGTGTATATTCGAGGTCATAAGCGGCAAAAATTGGTAACTTCACGTGTGTAGTCTACAAAGCATATATTTCCTGTGAGAGTAAAATATATCAGCCTCCGTTATAAAAAAAACTAATAGCTGTCGAAACATAATTATAGGAACACTAAAATAGTATTATCGTATACGAATGCATGGTTCCGCAGTGATATGTAATGGTAAAATTCTCTCGAGCTTACAACCGCGTCATGTGTTTTAAAATGTACGCATTCAGGGCCGAGTCCTCCTCCGCCATTGTAACTTGTCACAACTTGACAACTTGTATTTTAAACCACTTGACGCTGTTGGAAGCTCGAGAGATTCTTACCAGTATTGACATGTATGCACATGCATAATAAAATAGCAGTAATATTCTGTTAACAACTTGCCGTGTCTTATTTTTATTTAGGGGCTAATAGTATCCGAAGTACATTTATGTAGTTTTACATATATTATCAAAATTAACGAACATCATGAGTGTACTTCATATTGATGTGGAAACGTAAGTGCCTCGGGCTTTTAATGATAGTAATGATACTTGGCGATGTAGAACAAATGGTGAGTTGGGTCACCTTACACAAGGAGCTGATATTGTAAGATCAATAATAAAACAAGTAAGAGTATAACCTGGTTTGGACATGTTCTAAAAATGGACGCTGACTGAACAGAAAAGATTTATGAACGTAGGGCAATTGGAGATACAGAGATGAATATGATGAATGCGATGGATAGACAACGTGGAAAAGGACATAAGGGCTCACAGAGGACGGAAAAGTATCGAACGGTAGAGGGTATAGTGGAGGAAACTTGTGAAGGAATATAATTTGGGGGAAGTGAGTAATCATGAAAGTGTGCAATGGTGCTGACTACTGTACTCGACAGTGCAGTGGTCAGCGGAACTGCCTAGTACACAGGAGACCTGGATTCGAATCTTGGTTCGAGACAGATTTTCAATTTTCCCCATTGATTTCAATGAACGCCCAATCACAGCCAATGTCTGTAGTTTCTTTGTCTCTTAACAACATAAAAGGTGCAAAACTAATGAGATGTCCCCAGAATGAGATTTTCACTCTACAGCGGAGTGCGCGCTGATATGAAACTTCCTGGCAGATTAAAACTGTGTGCCGGACCGAGACTCGAACTCGGGACCTTTGCCACTCCGCTGCAGAGTGAAAATCTCATTCTGGAAACGTCCCCCAGGCTGTGGCTAAGCCATGTCTCCGCAATCCTTTCTTTCAGGAGTGCTAGTTCTGCAAGTTCGCAGGAGAGCTTCTGTAAAGTTTGGAGGGTAGGAGGCGAGGTACTGGCAGAAGTAAAGCTGTGAGGACGGGTTGTGAGTCGTGCTTGGGTAGCTCAGTCGGTAGAGCACTTGCCCGCGTAAGGCAAGGTCCCGAGTTCGATTCTCGGTCCGGCACACAGTTTTAATCTGCCAGGAAGTTTCTAATGAGGTGTTTGGGTGTCAAAAGAACAATGTGTGGAGCCTTCAATGACTTCCAAGTATTCAGCTGCCGGTCAGAAACCCCCCTTTTCTCTGAGTAATAGTGTCTAGATAACAAACTTATTATTTTTCTGTGGCTGGTTTGAGCCAGTATAAGCCACCTCTAGGTTTAAAAACTAATCGCGGAAACTGTTACTTGTCGTCAATGGCTGTTGCAAAGAGTTTTTAGATCTGAAGAATGCCTGTGCTGGCTCAAAATGGTCATTGGAAATGAATAAATTCGTTATCTGGATTGGGCTCTTTAGACAATTTGCATACGTCCACGACCGCTAATGCTGTTTTTTAATCGATCCTCCTGTTTTGAAGTTCGTGGTTATCCTTTGAAGATTTGTAAACTGGGTATTAAACGCTGAAAGCCCAACACAGGAGTAAGTCGGGTGTAGGTAGAGGTGAGGGGCCACTCACAGCTCGTCCGGACAGTTGAGCGGCTGCGACAGGCGGTAGCCGTCCCGCAGGTAGGCGCTCATCTCGAAGGGGTCCACCTCCACGTACGGCTGCTGGCCCAGCGTCGTCAGCTCCCACAGAAGCACGCCGAACGCCCACTGCAGCAACGACAACAACAAAGGCTGTGAGCGCACAGCACTCGTTTTCCCACTTTACCACTCCTAGTTAGGCTGGACGCAGTTTGAGCATATGAACATTCGCAACTGAGGAACGCATTTATAGAGTAATAATCCGTTTCAGTTGCTAGTAACTTTCTTAATTTATTCCACGACCGGTTTCGAAGCTTAAAGCTTCATCTTCACGTCCCACCAAATAGTTGTGACAACATAAATGAATGGAAGTCGAGCCAGTCAATCAATGGGAATTAAACCCACGTTCAGCAAAAGAATGAGAGCGTAGAACCTGCAACCACAATGCATACCTGGACAGTACGACACACGTTTGTTGAACGTGCGTGTGATCCACAGTGATTGATTGGCGCGATCATCACACATTTATGTTTTCATAATTATTTAGGAGCATCTGAAGATGAGGCTTTAAGCATCGAAACCGGTCGTGGAATAAACTAAGAAAATTACTAGCAATTGAAACGGATTTTTACTGTATATTGTAACTTGTTACTGTAACTTGTGAAATTACACTTTCGCTATGCACCACTTAACCTGCTACTGAGACAAAACATTATGACCATCTGCTTAGCGGGAGGTTTCGGACAAGACTGATGAAAGAAATGGGTTTCTTCTTTCATATAATTTGCATCCATAAAGTATGTCGGTAAAAGAATTTTTTTTATTATGAAAGTGTTTTAGAAGCTACAGAACGTTTACTGGAACCGTGGGCCGAGCCAAATACAAACAGCTGTAGGTGCTCGATAAACTAGTTCAAGAAAATATTCGGCCTGTATACGGATTTCTGTCCAATGACAACCTGCTTAAAGATGCACCGGTGACAGTACGCTAAATGACAATAGCTACATCTAAATGGGTACCATGCAAATCATATTTAAGTGCCTGACAGAGGATTCGAACCACCTTCACCTTCACAATTCTCTATTATTCCAATCTCGTATAGCGTGAGGAAACAACGAACATTTATATCTTTCCGTACGAGCTCTGATTTCCCTAATTTTATCATGGTGTTCGTTTCACCCTTATGTAGGGCGGTGTCAACAAAATATTTTCGCATTCGAAGGAGAATGTTGGTGATTAGAATTTCGTGAGAAGATTTCGTCGCAACGAAAAACGCCTTTCCTTTAATGATGTCCAGCCCAAATCCTGTATCATTTCAGTGACCCTCTCTCCCATATTTCGAGATAACACAAAACGTGCTACCCTTCTTTGAACTTTTTCGATGTATCCGTCAGTCCTATCTGGTAAGGATCCCACAACGTGAAGCCTCCGCCACAATATTTTCTATGTGTTCCGTCCAATTTAAGTTGTTCGTAATTGTAATTCCTAGGATTTTAATTTATAGCCTTTAAATTTGACTGATTTATCGTGTACCGAAGTTTAACGAATTTCTTTTACCACTCATGTGGATGACCTCACACTTTTGGTTATTTACGGTCAACTGCCATTTCGCACCATTCAGGTACCTCTTCTAAAACGTTTTGCAATTTTTTTTGATCTTCTGATGACTTTAGTAGTCGATAAACGACAGTGTCATCAGCAAACAACCTAATACGTCTGCTCAGATTGTCTGCCAAATCGTTTATATAGATAAGGAACAGAAAAGGGCCTATAACACTACCTTGGGGAACGCAAGAAATCACTTCTGTTTTACTCTATGTCTTTCCGTCATTTACTACGAACTGTGACATCTCTGACAGGGAGTCACAAATCCAGTCACACAACTGAAACTATATTACATAAGCACGCCATTTCACTACAAGCCGCTTGTGTGGTACAGCATCGAAAAAGCCTTCTGGAAATCCAGAAATGCGGAATCGATCTGAAACCCCTTGTTAACAGCACTCAACACTCCATGCGAATAAAGAGTTAGTTGTTTTTCACAATAATGATGTTTTCCAAACCCATGTTGACTGCGTGTCAATAGACCGTTTCCTTCGAGGTAATTCATAACATAATATATGTTCTAAAATCCTGCTGCATATTGACGTTAGCGATATGGGCCTGTAATTTAGTGGATTACTCCTACTACCTTTCTTGGATATTGGTGTGACCTGCGCAACTTTCCAGTCTTTGGGTACGGATCTTTCGTCGTGCGAACGGTTGTATATGATTGTTAAGTATGGAGCTAATGCATCAGCATACTTTGAAAGGAACGTAATTGGTCTACAGCCTGGACCAGAATACTTGCTTTTATTAAATGATTTAAGTTGCTTCACTCCGCCGAGTATATTTACTTATATGTTACTCATGTCGGTAACTGTTCTTGATTCAAATTCTGGAATATTTATTTCGTCTTCCGTTGTTAAGGCATTTCGGAAGGCTGTGTTTAGTAACTCTGCTTTGGCAGCACTGTCTTCGATAGCATCTCCATTGCTGTCGCGCACAGAAAGCATTGATTGTTTCTCGCCGCTAACATCCATCACATACGACCAGAATCTATTTGGATTTTCTGCCAGGTTACGAGACAAAGTTTCGTTGTGGAAACTGTTATAAACATCTCTCTCATTGAAGTCGGCGATAAATTTCAAGCTTCTGTAAGAGATCGCCAATCTCGGGGATGTTTTCAACATCTGCCGGATATTTCAGTTCTTTCCATGTAAATAAGACAGAATGTAATAATGGTTTGTTGTGTACATATGTTTTGAAAGAGAAAGGAGTAATTTGGTAACTTACCTCATCCTGAATCATTGCTCAGTGGAGTATGGCAGATTCCCAAATTTGTGTCCCTTAATTGTTTAGAGCATCACACCGAGTCCTCAATTATTGCTCAATAGAGTATACCGGACCTCCAAAGTCATGAACCTCTAATTCTTTTGAGCAGTATATTTCGAGGTGCTTAAGGCATTATACAAAGTGGCGACCTTTATATTATGTACAGCGACGCTAAATCTATGCCTGAGCGTTCGTCAAAGCAGGAATGCCGGCCTTTCTGTTAACACGGCTGTTGTGTCATCGAAGATGGGAGTATCCACAGCATGCTGTTTATGAGGGACGTTAACACTTCGTCTCCGAGAATGTTGAAATAAACATCCTGGCTCTTGTTCACGGTAACCTCAGTAGAGCTAAGTTATGCTACGAAGGAGTTCTGAAGGCACACATTCAGTGGCTTACACGTCTTACATGCCGTCGTTGTACTCGACATTTTGCATCTTTTGAAGAGAGGCAGTAATGGCTACTTGTCGGAGCACACAAACACGCCCCAAGTCCGCCACTGTCCAGTTCCAGTATCGTTTTGACCGTTGACTACGGGCGGCTTTGTTTGCCGCTGTGAGGAATGGCCCTTTCCGAGATTCACTATTCCAAGTATCCACTACACGCAATTCTCTTTCACAGTGTTTCTTAGTTAATTTGTTGAGATTGACCGGCACTCAGTAACCGCAGTAATTCCAGCCGAACTGGAGGAAAATGTCATTGACAAGTTCGTCCCCGATCGCTGTCGGTTAGGATCGTTTTACGACCACTGGCCTATGCTTTGTTACCGTGGATGGGAGTGGTATATATTTCCCTGTAGACACATTAAACAGACCGCGTTGATAAGTCAAAAAATATGGCAACTTCACTCTCGGTGTGGCCATGGGCACGTCCAAACAGAGTATATATCTCTAGATATTCTATCATGTACTCGCGTCAACCGATCTTCTATAGGGAAAATAGACATAAGTATCAAAGAGAGGATGATGGGACATATGTTACGTTCTACACATACACCCACAATTTACGGCAGTGGTGGAGGATCATCAGATCACGAAGTACCAGTTATGCACTATCTATAGTACCACACTGATTAGTGTAAGAAGATGAAAAAAATTTGTATCGGGAACGTAGCTGAGAAATTGAATTATACACCTAAAGCGTTGAGATTTGCCTATTAACCACAAGGAAATCCGTGTCTAACGAAACCAGTAAGCCTAGCTTCGACAGTTCAACATAAACTATTTCCTCAATCTAATTTAGGCAGTAACTGAGCCCTTTAGTCTAACTGGTACTGGTAGCGGCACGTTCGAGGCTTAACCACAAAGCGATGTTTCCTTCTTTTTTATTTTCATTTTACAAGAAAATTAAATGTCTTGTCCATAGGATGAAAGCTACGATATCTGCGATTAATTCGCCACTTTTCTATATAATCATCATCTTTGTTCACAGTTGGTTTTCAGCTTGACACAAGAGCACGTATATCTGTGCCCTACTTCCTCAGCCACTGGCGTACGGAATTTTTCAGCGTCTCCACATCTTCAGAGTGATGCCTCCGATGCGTATCTTTGAGTGGGCCTAACAGAAAGATATCTGATTTGATGCAATTCTGGGCGGTCAACATTTTTGATGCCCAGCGTGTATAAATCTTGGAGTAGCCCACTTTTTCGTTACCTCCTTATCGCACTGCCCTTACAGATAGCTAATTCGTGACACAATGCCTCTGTTGTTATCGAGCGGTCGTCACGGATATTTCGGTCGACACGCTTACGTAAAGTCTCTGCGGCCCCTGGTCGACCGCTGACCCGTCATCTGTATTTTCGTTTTAGTTTCTCTACAACAACGATCGAATCGTCTAACTACTGTAGCATTCCAACGTATCTTCTTCAGCGTTTTATGAATGTAATTGTAGATAGGAATTAAGTCACAGAATGTTCTCGCATATGTGCGTGAATGTCAGCAATTTTCTAAACTTATACACTGCTGCCAGCTGTTGATATAGGACGCTGGTGCTTCGAGTGGACTGTAGAAGGAGGTTTGCGGTGGTACGCCAATTACTGCACTACCATTTAATGAAGGAGAAAAAAGTAATTTGAGGCATTACTTTCTGAGTGTCCCCTGCAAAGTTAAATACACGCACTGCCCGACGTTCGCCACTGGTTGCGGTGTTACGTTCGTTGGTTGAAAGTGGTGCATTTCGTATCTTCTGCTTCCGGGTAAATTTTGGTCGAATCTGTGATATAAGTGATACGGCAGGCCCAATGGTGCACGCCCACTGAACCACATCTCCAGTGATTCTGGACTACAAGCGCCCTCCGTTGCTGCATTTTAGATCAGCGGGGCTGCTTCACAGTCCATTAGCACTTGGAGCCTGTTCAGTTCGTATTGCTACACAGACACTGCGTAACAGTGGCTGCAACATCATCATCTCTGCTCTAGGTCAGAGAGCCCCAAACTTTTTGACACTGAGAGCTGTACTTATTTCTTGCTGCATTATTTGTAATTAGTCTTCGTTCGCTTGGAGAAATACAAGTTAAGTAAATTTTCTGTTTGCTGTGTTTACTTGTTGACTAAACGTTTCTGTCCTATCCCGCTTTCCTACGATAACCGTCGCCACATCACTCTGTAGTCCACCTCTTCTCACCTATGTGAATGAAGTCGTACACAACAGATTTTCGTCCCAAATCCTTCTATTATTATTATTATTATTGGGATTTACTACATCTGATATATTCGCTTGCTCAATGTCTGACGAACGTCAGTCACGTTGTTGTGTAGGCTGCAATTGCCAAAAAACTAAATTTGCTTAGTGGTACCTACCACGTCGGAGGCGGCGCTGAACTGCTTGTGCACGAGACTCTCAATTGCGAGCCACTTGATAGGACGGTTCTCGTTGTCTCCGAGGCAGTAGTAGTCCGTGGGGAACAGGTCCCGCGACAGCGCGTTGTCTGTGAGGCGTACGCGCAGCTTCTCGTCCAGTCTGCAGGCAGAAAAGGCAGAGAGGGTGGCTCAGCACAAGCAGTGACGCACAAGGACTCAGGCAGGTATAGATTTTCGATAGCAGGTTGTGTCTATTTCCACTTTAGTTTTATTTTGTTTGCTGCGGCGTATTGGCTGTGTAAACATTCTCAAGTAAAACATTCAACTCGTTAAGTACTTAGGTTAAGGGTTTTCATGGCTACAGCTGACAGATTAAACTTTTTGCTTTAGTATGCACACGCAGATGAAACGCTGCACTATTCAAAATAAAAATAAAACTAAAATATAGTATAGTAGGTGTAGCAACCCCTTTCTTCCAAAACGTTTATCACGGCTGTGACCTCGTTACAACTAAATTTTTTGACTCAGGAAGATACAATGTTAGGAATAATAGGCACAGCTGGTTCACGGTTTTGATCTTATGTGAGTTACAGAATGCATGGTGTATCATTTACAGTCTTTTACTCAGGATTTCAAGCCATCAGATGAGCTACACCACATGGTTCGATTGTGTGTCTTCTGTTTTCCTACTGATAATGTGGTGGAGTTTAAGACTGAACTGAATAACTTTTACGTTGCGCAATTCCTTCAACGCCATTGAAGAATATCTTCAAGGAAAGCTATAAATTTTAGTTTTTAATTTAATTTATAATGAGAATTAGCACTTAAATACCGTAATGTTAAATAATTTCACAGTTAAATAATTTCATTGTATTGCAGCTAAATTACGTACATCATTCCTCGTGAAATCCATGAACAAATGGAATCGCTTCCACCGAGTCTGTTAAGTTGTATGCAGCTAGCACCATACAACTCGTTAATATTCAACTTCAGTCGTATGTATAGTGCACTCTGTAGACTAACGATACGCCCTTAATTGCTTTTTACGTATCTATTGAAATATGACACAAGAGCAATGGGAATTGGTTGTTACTGTGTACGAAGATTACTCAGTTATACTAAGCCATTTTAATGCGACTGCATAAACGTATTTCTATTTTTTAATGACTATAGGTAGCACTTCATCATATTAAAGTCAAACATTTATGAAACTTCCTGGCAGATTAAAACTGTGTGTCGGACCGAGAGTCGAACTCGGGACCTTTGCCTTTCGCGGGAAAGTCTCTACGAAGGTAGGAGACGAGGTACTGGCAGAAGTAAAGCTGTGAGGACGGGGCGTGAGTCGTGCTTGGGTAGCTCAGTTGGTAGAGCAGTTGCTACTGATACAGGGAACTGAAGTCCTAAATGACATCGAAATTCCCTGACTACCTTCCTAGGACGCTCGTAGTTTGTCAGTGCAGATTTCTACCTGACACAATCCGAGATACAAGCTGCAGAATATGGGGCGATCTACGCATGGCTCTGTTATATCGGTTCCGGAGCAAGGTCGCAGGTAGCGCTTCCATCTTAAAACCTTATGTGAAACCTTTTATTTAAATGACAATCTGGTTTTCTTTCAAGCACCACAAAGTAAGCTAGACATTTGTCTTTTCCATTATCTTGTACTATCGCCGTTACATTTGCTTGTGGTTCATTTCTAGCGGTTATTATTATTATTATTATTATTATTACTATGTTACATTACTCACTACATAAACTTTTCAGTGAATATACTGGCAGATAAAAATTAGTACACCGGAAAAGACGACATCGATATTGATTCTATAACGGCATATGCCACCTGATGTATGATAATGTTTTCAACGTCGTCCGCAGTCTGAAAGCGTAGCGGCATACCTACCACGATGCCTATCCTTCAACACGGAATTCTCGTAGCGAGAAGGCTCAGTGTGACGCTTAGGTGTGAAGCAAGGAGGCAACCATGCCACATAGACGCACTTGTGCTTCCTAAAACCAACTGAGCGAGTCTGAAAGAGACCAAACTCTGGCACTCCGAGTGGCGACAGGGTCCTTTCGGAAAATTGGCACAGAGGTTGGACTTGCTGAGTCAGTTGTGCAATGATCCTGGTATCAGTGGTCACGCGAACACACGCTAATATTCTCACTCCGTAGACGAGGTTCTGGACGCCCAGACAGCACAGACGCCCGCCAAGATTGCCGCATCGTAAGGACAGGAGTGGCAGATCGTACAAGTACCACAGCACAGATAAGAGAACTCGTGATCCCTGACGTGTCAGCACCAACTGTTGCGGATGGGTTGTTAGCAGTTGGACTATGGGCAAGCTCAAATACAGCCAGTCTTCCTCTCACTCCACAACATCGACGTGTACGGCTTGACTAGTGTCATCAGAGCGTCACTTGGATGATTGAATGGTGAGCCGTTGTCTTCAGTGATGAAAGGAGATTCTACCCGCACGCACGTGACAAACGTTTGCGCGTAAGACGTACACCTGATGATGGTTCAAATGGCTCTAAGTACTATGGGACTTAACATCTAAGGTCATCTGTCCCCTAGACTTAGAACTACTTAAACCCAACTAACATAAGGACATCACACACACCCATGCCCGAGGCAGGATTCGAACCTGAGACCGTAGAGACCTGATGACTGCTGTCTCGTAGAGAGCATTCATCCAAGACATACCGGCCACGTCCCAGGCTCTGTGGTCTGGGACCCGGTAAGCTACAACCCTCGTTCACCTTTGGTATTTCTGCAGGGGACGCTGACGTGCACTCGGTACGTGCGGAGTGTTGTTGGAACCGCTCTTTTGCCGTTCTTCCAGCAGGAAGGAGATCTGTTGTTCCAACAATATAATGCTCGCCCACTCACTGCCTGTGAAACTCAGCGTCCTCTGCAAGACAGGCGGCAACTATCCTGGCCAGCACGATCTCCGAACTTCTCTCCCATTCAACACTTGTTGGGTATGATGGGACCAGAAGTAATTCGTGCTATTTGTCAACCATCACTTACAGAACTACGTGAACGGGTCGAGAAGATGTGGCATAACGTATACCAAGACAGTATTCGCCTTCTGTATGAACGGCTGGATGCCAGAGTCAGCACCTGAATTGCCGCCTGTGGAGACTACACCACGTACCGGTATGGGTATTGCAGCATGGGTCGATACCGTGTGACTCAGAGCCGCTTGTACTATTAATCTGTAAATGTAATCATTTCATGTATTCCATATGCACTATTGCAACAATAAATCTTGGGAGAAATTGAAACCTGTAAAACGGTTTACTAACATTTTTCGCGGCAGTGTATGTATTGTTTTGTCTCAGTGATGTTGTTACCTAGGGCTACACTTTATTTAGCGGAAATGGCATATTGTAATCCTGTAAGTCACATACCAAGTCTGTCACACGGTATAGATTCATATGGTCTTTCATCACATAATACGATGAGAGACTACATTCTTTTCGCCGCTTTTGAACACAGCTTCTGTCCCGTATTTACTATCCAAGAGTACGTAAAGCTTTAGTGCTTCTGTCTTCGTTTCGCTGACACTCAATGAAATGTGTAAAAAATTACAGTGTCTTGTCTCCAGAATTTGTGTCAGATTCAAGATATCGAGACCTCTTACTCCAGACGTTCCGGAGAAATTTCTAACCTCAGGGCCTGCCACCTAATCTCTTGCTATACCAGTACCCTAAACGTGATGACAGTACCGTACAACGTGTTTAGGTATACTTACTGCGTAAGAGTAACAGCCGTTGTTCTTCTACCAATCCTCTGCAAGGACGTGAGATGTAATTTATGTTACGAAAAGAACTGGACCAGCGTTAAGAAATGGCCCGGTAAGTGCTATCTGCAATATCTCATTGGCACCAGAATTAATGTGGTGTAGTCTCTTCACTGTATCTGAAGATTTCCATTTCAACGATCTGTCTCTGAAAATTATGTTTCTAATTTCTCATGAGTTTTTTCTGGCGAGTGCTAAATTTTTCTACTTTATTTCCTGGAGTCAATATACTGTGGTTTTATTCGAGGTTGCTAATCGAAATTGTGCGCCGGTTAATGTAGTCTGGAGGTCTTTGCTTCTCTCTCTTCTCCGTCCGACCAGGCCTTGGAAGGCCCAACAGTATCGACCGGCCGCCGTGTCATCCTCAGCCCATAGGCGTCACTGGATGCGGATATGGAGGGGTATGTGGCCGGCACACAGCTCTCCCTGTCGTGTGTCACTTTACGACACCGGAGACGCTACTTTTCAATCACGTAGCTCCTCAGTTTGCCCCACAAGGGCTGAGTGCTCCCCGCTTGCCAACCAGATCGGCAGACTGGAAGGTCACCCATTCAAGGGCTAACCCAGCCCGACAGCGCTTAATTTCGGTTATCTGACCGGTGTTACTACTGCGGCAAGGCCGTTGGCCAGGTCTCTGATGGCAGTGTTAAAATGCTACATCACGGAAACCCTACTATGCATCGTATTTTGTTCACTGAAGGGGCGGATTTGAGAAACTGCAAACAATTGGCACGAATACATGTACTGTAGCCCTATCCAACTGTATATACTAAAGTTTTAAGGCAAATAAAGGGTTACCTCTTTCGGTGAAGTGCAGGAGCAAAGGATTTTTGTCAGGCATACGAGTTTTCGGGTAAAATACCGAATAATTTTTAAGCCACAGACCAGTAGGAATGTTGTTTCACAGCTGGTTATAGCTTCGCAAGAGTCACAGCTTATTACTTACGTATTCCACCTCAGAGGCTGATGCTATATAATAGCAAAACTTCCGACCCTTGCAGATTTATTGATTACTTTTCCCTCGACTGCTGTTAAACGTAACATACATGCTGCAATCTGGAAGATAGGACACTTATATTTACCGCACTACTGCTCCTCTAGATTCCGTGAAACTTGGCATCAGGCTCGTGAGCACACCTTCAGTTGTGCACGTATTTAGGAACTTTATAGCATGCGCAACTAACGTGACATAATTACTCTATCGGTCATAAACATACGGATTTACGTGCACGGTTCACGATGTACACAGCTAGCCATTGCTACTCAGATAGAAGTTTACGTCAGAGTCACCTGGTGGTAGCACACTGTGACAGTGTTTTATCCCCGCAATATCAGCATAAATCCAGCAAAATTGTGGCACACTTCTCCGATGTGCTAATTCCCTCAGTATACGCTGTAGTAAAATTAGATCGGACGTCAGCATATGTTAAAGTTGTACTGGCAGTAAACCTGTTTTGTGGGTTTCTGAATGAGTTATAGTATATGAAGCTATGAATTTTTTTTTCACTAATCAGTTTGAGGCACCGGGAATCATAAGGGCCTAAAGCATATCTCCATCGATTGTAAGATTTTAGCATTTATTCATCCTTCTGAAATCTGTTGCTCTCATGGTGAGTCAGGTCTATCTGCGCTGCAGGCCCACAATGTAGATATGAAAATTCACGAAGAGCTATATTACTGGTTTGTCTGATATTTACTTGAATGTGGGATCGATGGCTGTGTGCTTTAGGCTCTTATGAACCTCAGCGCTTCAATTGCATTCTAGTGAGCTTATTGGTAGACATTACTACTCGAGTTTAATCATTTCCACAAACGGCACTTTGTGTTTGGAGTTGGTTGTTTACTGTACAGGAATCGGCTTTCCACTGCAATGTAAACATGAACTTTGTCGAATCTATTTTAAATACTAACAGTAAAGTTAAGCGTTAGGACGGGTCGCGAGTGGTGCTTGGGTAGCTCAGTCTTTAGGCATTTTCCCGCGAAAGGTAAAGGTCCCGAGTTCGAGTCTCGGTCTGGCACTTACCTTATACCTGCCAGGAAGTTTCATGTCAGCACACACTTCGCTACATAGTGAAAATCTTATTCTGGGAACATAAAAGTAAATTAACAGGAAAAGTTAGCTTTAAAGGAACTAGGTCCTCCAAGAACAGATCCTTTGATTGAGAGAGTGACGAAATCAAATAAGTGTGACTACACACGAGCTTTTAACAAGGAAGCATACAGTTAGGACAAGTTGTTTGGATGGAGCGTAAGATTATCTGGTTTCCAGCCCGTAAGTAAATACGTGAATTAATACATCTGTTATGGGTCTTGTACATTTGTCCGAAAAAATGGAAAAGCACGAAAACTCCCACTTACACAAAAATGCGAGATGCAGAGTTAAGGAACCTTACACATTAATTCTTTATTGCTTGAAACTGTACTTAACTATGTACAAAACAACAAAATTCCACAAAAGCAATTCTTCTTTTGCCAGATAACTTATGCTTCTTATTATTGGTACTGGCTGAAATTATATAAACTTGTTGATAAACATAACTGTTATGCAGCAGATGATATTAATTTCACACGCTCATACTTATCTGAATCTAAAAATTAGTGAACACCCATAATGTATACTCATGAGCAGCCAGTGTTCCATCTTCTCATCTGAACACACTATTTTATTCTTGTGTAACATATTCATTACTCTTTCTGCAAGTTTTTAAGAGGGGACTCCAAATCGCACCCTCCTCCAACCTAGTGGTAAAATTACCCAGTGAATAGGCCGGCAAAAACTAAACACTGATCAAGCTTGGATATTGGAAGAAGGTGTGATGAACTGTAAAAAAATCAACATAGAAATAAGATGTGCAGCATTAAGTGAGCTTCAAGAGTATCTGCGTCGTGGTTGTGTGGTCATGGTCACGGGCTCCAAAGCAGGAGATCCGTGTTCGAGTCTGCCTCGCAGCGCAAGGTGCTTATCGACGTTTCTGTTCGCTGTATTCAGATTTATGTCTGTTTCTCGGTGTAACATCCGTTTGCAATAGCGAGGTGTAAGGAAGGGACCTCCAGACGTTCGTACCTCATACTCGTTCCACAAAAGTACCACATGTTATGACTCTTTTGTCCGTTTTGGAAGCTTTGACTCTTGACTGCTTTTGCTGCAACGTACAAAGTAGTTCACACCTGTTTATTGGTTGTTTTCATTTCTGTGAGAGGACTATGCGGCGTCTCAACTGCTCTCACTATTCGTTAATTTACTTGCGACGGTAATATATTCTAATCACACGACTTGTATTCTATGACCAGTATATAGTATGACAGCTGCCAAGAAGGAGGACAGACATGTCAATGACCAGACGTAATGTTCATTAATTTGTGAAAAAAATGGGGCCCGAGTGAGGTTTGAACACAGATTTCCCCCTTTTTAGCCAAACACCATGACCGCAGAACCACGACGCCATTGTTCTAGCAATTCGCTCGATGTTGCACATCTTGAATCTAAACCGTTCACTATTTCTATTTTGCATCTTTCTTCACATTTCAGTGCACCTTCTTCCAAGTTTCCATGCTTGACCTGTGTATGCCTTTTGACGGGTTATGCACTGTATCAATTACGACTAAGTCTGAGTGGGCTGCAATGGGGAGTTTGGCTTGTAAGAAAACATGTTATTTGTCACATAGTACCGAGAGGTTCGCTTTCAATCTCAAGCCTGCTCAACGTTTACCATGTTTTGCACTATACAAGGAAATCAGTTTTTAAATTTTTTGTATTACACACTGTAAACGGCAAGCTTAATTTTACTAGTACCTACAGACCACAAGAAAAACTAAATGTATCTGTCATTCAGTCCTTTCCTGTGTATCTTCGTCAATACGATATCGTTTTTCATTGAAATCGTTTTCTACCTGGTATCGGCATCCTACTCTTAAAAAGAATTACCACACAGATACTTAATAGTATGAGAGAGAAAAAGCTTATATCCCAGAGGCATCTAGAGCAAATTATTATCATTCTCAGCAGAACTAGACAAACTTTGGACAAATTTTTCCTGAGGCAGGTGTTCCCTTTATCTTCAAGGAATTTCCCGACATTCACGTATTAAGAGATTTAAGATATTGTAATCGTTTCATACCCGTTATGGAAGAAGTTGATTTTCTCTTATTCTAAAGAACAGATCAGTTACCCTTGCGAACTGTGACTTGTTTTCAGTGATTTTTGTCGAAATGTTAAAACAATGTACACGTATATACCGATAGAGCATGGTTCTGTAAACGGTTTAATTCACTTTTTTTTGCATCTTGCCCGAAGGAGATAACGGAATAGATAGTGAGAAGCAACAAAAACAATTATAAAACCTCGAAGACACATAAGAGAAGAAGCGCAGGAAGTTTTCGGTTAAGACTATATGTTATAACACGACTGTTCAAAAGAAAGAGACATGAGAAGCAGTGCAAGGAAGTCGCAGCTGGCTTCAGGAAGGCAGTAACTTCTACAACTTTGTGCTTAACTCTAGACTGAATAAAAATACGAGCGAAAATGAGAAATGAGAGTGTCGTGAAATACGTTGCACGAAAAAAAAATATTGAGATAGGAGTAATAAAGTATGTAATGAAAATCTCGCATGTAGCATGCAAAGGTAGAATCTAATAGACCACATCCGATGGAAAAAATTACTACTCGGTTGCTGATATTTTTGTTATGTGGTCTAAGGCACTTTTCTATGCATAGCGTTCCGTATCCATTGCAGCAAAAACCATCGCAGTTATAAAGACGCAGTTTGAGTTTTCAAACTTAACAAGCTCATAAGTACAACTGTTGCGTAGGTATAAGCGTACAAACGTGACTTAGGCCATTTAACTACAAATCATCAAGAATGAAGGTACCGATAGTCAAATTTAAGAATAGTTTTTTTCTAAACCCCGTAGTTACCTCCGATTCCGACGCAAAAATTTGAAATTTTGCTCAAAGGTTCCTAAAACCTCCTTTTGTGACGGTGCAAAAGCGTGGCGACCTAGGATGTCAGCCTCTGGCTCGGCGACACACCAAAGAGCAAGGTGCTGACAAATGCGTAATAAGAGTCACAATCCAGAAGTTCATGTGACCTATAAGGTGCGTTAATGATGTCATATTGGCACCAAACTTCATCACAATTCTACCCAGCACCACCATGGACGTGTAACATGATGGTAACGTCGTCACAGCCACTTTTACCCACATTTCACACCTTTTTTTTTTCTTTTTGCATTCTCTCCGACGGAGGTCAGAGGCACTACACCCAGTGTTGAAATCACGTGGTTTTCTTGAGGGCGGCGGAGGAGAAATATTGCAGACACACCGTCACTGAGAATCGACACAAAAGGGCCTCTTGGGTGGTATAAAGGACGTCAATGAAACCACCTCTCTCCTTGGGGCGTTCATTTACACACATTTCGCGGTCGAAAACGACAGTTCGCTGTAGGATGAGCAACAGGAAAATGTTGTTGATAACCATTGATACCGCTGACACCCTCCGATGTTTCAACACTTATCTTAGGGGATTGTGGTCTGCTACCCCGCTGAACGTGATCTAACTACTTTGGAGTGTAATATGACCGCTATTTTTACTCTGGTATACAGGATGGAACAACTAGCAACCGTTCAAAACTGTTCGACGAAATTTGAACGTGATCCGAAGCAGCAAAGAGATTTTATGCTTTGTCCGCGCTTCTGTTTCTCACGCTCCTGTGGTATGATTAAGAGGAGGTGTTAGAATATCATGTACTTGGATAAAACGGCAAGGGATCCCTGTGGGGCCTCCCGAGTGTGGGGACATCCTCGGTTGCACCCTCACAGCTTTTTTGAGCACTTGAAAAATGTACTAACTTCGACTCCAATTTAGTCTCGCGGTTGCTCTATCCCCTGAAGGTAGGCAGATGGCACCTAAGGGTATTCGAAGGGGTTCCCTAATCACCAGGCGTTACAGCAGCAAGGAGGCTATCGAAGAGAAAGATTTCAGCCACTTCCGAGACTAATTTCAAACTTAACGCGTCAGAATGGCCGACAGCTATGGGGTTTCGAGAAGGTGATCGCTTAATTTTGTGCGGAAGAGCAGTGAAGGGTCAAAATTATAGGGAAGAGCAAATATTGTAATCTTCGCACAGAATTATTGAAGATGCTAACTACAGTACATTCATGGAGGCAATGGGCTGACAACTGTTAGGGATACACACACTTCCACTCAAGACTACTTGAAGAAATAAATTTATAACACAGAGCAAGTGAAATGCTAAACAATAACTGAGGATATCTGAAACTGTTGAAGTGTTACAGAAAACATCGCGAGGTCGCTGCTAAGCATTTGTGAACATCACGTCGTCCACAGAATCCCACAAAATCAGACATGCTAACAAACGCTAGTTTTCGGGACCAGCTGCTAGTGGATGGATATTGTAATGCTTCGGCTGAGCGAGCGGTTACGTACACGCAGTTCCTGGTAGCGATGTCCTTGTGGCAGACCCTCTGACTGTGCAGGAAGATGACGGCCAGCGCCAGCTGGATAGCGATGTCGACGATGTCCTGCGTCAGCAGCGTGCACTGATCCTCCGTCCGCGTGCGGCAGCTCTGCAGGAACCTACAGTCGAGCACAGTATTGTGTTACGCACTCCAACAAGGTTAATGGCAGTGGAAAGTGCCATAAACTGGACCCCCTGGCCACTTGGCTCTGTGATCTCCTGAACTCTAGAACTCTAGCGGGACCAAGAACAAACAAATAGTAGTACAGGTCTCTGCCACTCTGTAGCAGAGCACACAAGTCACCCGCTTTATTTCTCATCTAATCGCCATTACACATTCTAACAATGGAAAAAGTTTTTACAGTGTTCTATATTTTTTTTTATTTCTCATAGGTATTGGCAGGTGAGACTTGTATGTATAACTGAACAGAAAGATTTAAAATTAATGTTTATTATCACACCATTTAATTTAGACATGGGCTTAAAAATTTATTGGTTAGCAAAAACAAGTTGTAGTCACGTAAGTGGTCCTTCTACACTTGTTTTTCATGTTCAAAGTCTGCCTGTATTAGCACACACACTATTTCTTTTGTAATTCTCCTGCAGATACGTAGACAATAATGGCGAAAGTTGAACAAAGAAAGTGGAGTCCGTCTAAAATGACTAAAGCTATCGATTCTGTTCAGAAAAAGACGATGGATTGTGAGAATATCAGTTAGTGATCAAAAACAACACTTTTGAGGTGTTGAGTTTAAAGTATGGTACAACTGAGGAAGCTGAAAAAATGAGACGGAGGCAAACGTACAATTTTGGGTAAAAACCTTGACGAAGAGCTGTTTTAGTATTGCCATTTAGCTCCTCAAATGGCCTCATAAGGGCCGAGTCCACTCCCTTTGCGGACAGCACTTGGCAGACCCGGACGATCATCTATGCAAGCCCGACAGCTGTGCTTAACTTCGGTGATCTGGCGGGCATTGGTATTACGATGACGGCAAAGCCGTCTGCCGTAACCTTCTGGAAAATGCTATACAGTGGGCAAATCGAAAGTTTCCATTCGAGGGCCGTACAGTCCAGAATGGATATGTCAGTCAGGAAAAATCGCACTGAAGCAACCATCCAACCGACGCATCAGGTTAAAGATTGAGTTAGGTAAACTCGGTATACTCCTGTGGGAAAAAGTCCGTAACTGCCTGCTGCATATCCTCGTCCGATACGGATCGCCGACCCATCAGGGCCTTTTTTAACGGACTGAAGGCGGGATAAGCGCATGAGGAGAGATCAGACTATTGGGAGGCTACTCGAATGTCTCCCACTGGAGTTGGGGAATGTCTGCTTTACGACATTTGCGATAATGAGCGTCATCATGAAGTAGCAGAATCCCCTGTCGCACCATTCCACAACGGCCATTTTCGACAGACATGCTGCTCCGCACACATTCTTCATTCTCCAATGGATGACTACCAGTGTTTGCCCTCCAGCAGCCAACAAAACAATAACAGCACCTTGGTCCGTTTGGGACGAATTGGTACTAACGTCGGCATAGTTCACGATCCCACGTTCAGCAGAAGCTCGTGGGGAAGTTACAAATGTCACACTAACCTATGCCTATATGTCAGTGCTTATAAACGCGCATAGGAGTTGCTCTATGTTGCATAGACGCTGCAGCAATGCCCTCCAATGGTAACTTCGTGATCGCCCCTTATATTACACCCACTTTGAAACTAGATTACGTTTTCTCTAATTTCATAACTTGTTCCAATTTTGTTTAGGGCTATTTCGATTACTTTTCGAACAACTCCAATTTTGGCAACGACTTTTCAAACTCGCTAAGTGCAAAGTTTCATAACTTTTTTTCATATTTACTTCTGATTATATTACCTAGGAGCTACACGTAAAAGATGCATAATATTGTAAACTAAATACTACATGCTTTAAAGCATATTTTTTTCATATTTCCAATGTTTTAAAAATCAATAACAACATGGGGTTCGGATTTGTGCACTGTCCTCTACAGGGAGATTTGCGGTTAAGAGGTCGCATTATTTTAATGCGACCTACGTTTCGAGTTGTACGCCCATCTTCCAGTAAGACTACAGCAATAATCCCGAAGACGAAAATTGCGAAAAGATAAACGCACGTCAGTAGATTGATTCAGAAGTTAGCCTTTATTTACCTTAGGTGGATTGCGGTCTTTGGAATCAGTTGTCTGTTGGAGTTTACAACCTGAACCTAGATCGTACAAAAATAATAACTTTCGTGAAACGAGGGAGGATAAAAGTGTTTCGTTTAGTTAATACAATGACACTATTTTGTTGACAAAAATCTGTATCAGTATTTGGTTGGAGTTAAAACAGTGAATCGGTATAAATGTAACTATGTCATTAATTCTGCTTAATTCTGTAATTTGCTTAAGTACCCATTGTTCTCTTCATTATTAAGTTTACAATCGTCACACATACAACTGAAGTTTGGAAACGACACACTAATGACACGTTTATCACTTATCACTGGCTTCTGACTACCATCTTCCTTTTTCACAATGAAGCTGCTTATCCCAGAACCATAACGAATAATTTGTTTTGGAGGATTGGAGCTGCAATTCCTCGAATAAGAATCCATATCGTAGGTGCGCTGAATTTCCTCGTTCGGTAGATAACTCGATTGCTTTTATATGTCCTTTCTGCTAATATTCAGATGATTTAACCAGGAAAATATCACTTTGAAATGTGTAAAGAGTTATTTTCACAGCCTGAGTTCTTAAATACATTTTTTTAGCTACGACTGATTTGGTGAACTTAATGCCAAACTTAAATTTTTCAGACGTGCTAATGCTCATACGTTATTCCGGCATACACTGATGAAACAAAGCATTAGGACTGCCTATATAAATAATACCGACAATAGTACTACAAACAACACTAAAACATGAACTTATTCATACCTAGTGCTGCAGGGCAGTTTGTCAGCAGTGGTACTGACAAATTCCATTTTGACATACTAGGCACGAGTAAGATATTATGTTTTAATGTTATTTGTAATACCGTTGTCGTTGTTATTACAGTGTTAAACTTTTGTATTTTTTATGTTATGAAGTCATATTTTTTCTCTTTCCAACTTATATCGGAAGATGATCTGCTAGTTAGACCGAAATGGTTTTAGTTTAAAATGGTTATTATTAATAAGTAATGGTGATTAAGTAGTTTCATTTATGCATATTACTAGGACTGTTGGGGAGTAATAATAGTAAATTGAGTTGGAGCAAATGGAGTTAGGCAGTGCACGCACTTTTTGAGGTTGCCCTTGGCGCAGTGCGGGTAGACGAGCAGCGGCGGCAGGCGCGCCTCCACGCTGGCTGCGAGCAGCGGCAGCAGGTTCTGGTGGCTCAGGCCGTGCAGCATCGAACCCTCCGCCAGCAGAAGCGACACCTGCAGTCGCGACGCCTGGTCTGCAAACAAGCAGCCACACACATACACATTGAGTCACATGCTGTAGCCCCACCGAAGAGATTTTCTTACTCTTACACACAAAATTAAAGTTGTTTAGTCACAGGAATAATGTAGAGTCTTATCAAAGTAACTGTCTGCGTCTGTAGTTAAGCGACCAGCACCTCTGATTGTCATGCGGAGCACCAAGGCTTGGTTTCCATGGGTTTTTACTTGATGGGAGGTCTGGAAAAGGGAGCTAGCAGCCTCTTAAAGCCGACCGAGGTGCTATGTGAATCACAAGTAGAGGTCCTTGTATCGTGGAAAGCTGACAACGGCTAGAAGAGGAGTGTGCTGACCCCGTGCCCTCCATATCGATTCCAATGACGTCATTAGCAGAGGATGACACGACAGTCTCTCGAAGTCACAGAGCCAGCAGTGGAGTTCGTAAAATTGGAATGATTCGTTTCGTGTAAGTAATTTTAAATATTTGTGCAAAGTATTTTGTAGCTAGTGTAAACAAAAATATTTAGAGTGCACATTTACGCGAGGGAATAATACACGAGAGAATTTTGCAGGAAAAACTGAAGTTTTAAATGCTGAAAGATGAACTTCTCCTACTGTTGTGGCACAGCTCATCCACAACTAATACGCAAATACTATTTATCACATACACCATAATGCAACAACCCAAAATAAATCTTGTGAAACAGATTTTCTTTCCATTTCTTACATATCGATTGTACCGCAACTTTTAAATTATATTAAATAGTGCAGTCTATGAAGAACATGATGCCATTTAAAAATTGCAACGAGACTGCGAACTGAAAAGAAATGCCGTTATGTACAGGTCAATTGAAGCTACTGTGAAATTATGTTACAATTTACGTTTCTTCCATTGTAACTGAATGATCGCTGTATTGGAATAATTATACGAATGCTTGTGAACGAGTATATCCCGTACAAGGTTTGTAATCAGTTATCGTGCAAACCCGTTCCACTGACGGCAGGTATTAACAAGTTAAAAGTCAGGCGTCAGTTATTTTCTGGGGTACTAGAAGACCCTTTGTAGCATGGAGAAAATATAAAATATAGGATTGTGGTCGAGAAGCAGTTACTGCAGAATAAGGATATGCTAAGCAGCAGTATTTAAGACTACTAAGATGGACTGCAGTTTTCGACCGGAGAAAATGCTGAACTGTCAGCTGTCATATAGGTAGATGAAATTTAGTAAATTAGCACGAAGGAATAGGACTGCTATCACGACTAACTTGATACGTGCATCGATGCATGTCATGTATGGTCGACATGTGTCTGAATTTTAGAATTACAATAGAAATTGCTCCATCTCTAAACGACATGTGTCTGAATTTTAGAATTACAACTCAAATTTCTCCATCACGAAACAATTTCAGTAATAAACATCTGTGACGTGGAGTTTACTTGTTATTTTGGAATGCACCAATCAGCACCACTGGCAAGTCCGCATCACTTAACTGCAAAAGAACTAAACTGACTGACTGCTGCAAATGAGCAGGTAATTTTTATAAGATTGAACCGGCTGGCGCAAGGCGCTTTACACTCTCTTACTAATAGCAACAATTGTTTCGCAGAATATTCACTGACTTTTCAGCGAATACAGTTTATCATACAGACGTGAATGTCGGTACAAAACTGAGAAGCTTAAGCACGCTGACGGAAAGGTATCCTCACTTTGACGACAGTATCTCTGGAACTACAAGAAGTAGTATAATGTAATGTTTTCTCAACGAAGAGTAAAAAGCTTTTATGAAGTACTATTGTACTGGGAACATACCAGAATGTTGTTGTTGTGGTCTTCAGTCCTGAGACTGGTTTGATGCAGCTCTCCATGCTACTCTATCCTGTGCAAGCTTCTTCATCTCCCAGTACCTACTGCAACCTACATCCTTCTGAATCTGCTTAGTGTATTGATCTCTTGGTCTCCCTCTACGATTTTTACCCTCAACGCTGCCCTCCAATGCTAAATTTGTGATCCCTTGATGCCTCAAAACATGTCCTACCAACCGATCCCTTCTTCTAGTCAAGTTGTGCCACAAACTTCTCTTCTCCCCAATCCTATTCAATACCTCCTCATTAGTTACGTGATCTACCCACCTTATCTTCAGCATTCTTCTGTAGCACCACACTTCGAAAGCTTCTATTCTCTTCTTGTCCAAACTGGTTATCGTCCATGTTTCACTTCCATACATGGCTACACTCCATACAAATACTTTCAGAAACGACTTCCTGATACTTAAATCTATACTAGATGTTAACAAATTTCTCTTCTTCAGAAACGATTTCCTTGCCATTGCCAGTCTACATTTTATATCCTCTCTACTTCGACCATCATCAGTTATTTTACTCCCTAAATAGCAAAACTCCTTTACTACTTTAAGTGTCTCATTTCCTAATCTAATCCCCTCAGCATCACCCGATTTAATTTGACTACAATCCATTATCATCGTTTTGCTTTTGTTGATGTTCATCTTATATCCTCCTTTCAAGACACTGTCCATTCCGTTCAACTGCTCTTCCAAGTCCTTTGCTGTCTCTGACAGAATTACAATGTCATCGGCGAACCTCAAAGTTTTTACTTCTTCTCCATGAATTTTGATACCTACTCCGAATTTTTCTTTTGTTTCCTTTACTGCTTGCTCAATATACAGATTGAATAACATCGGGGAGAGGCTACAACCCTGTCTCACTCCTTTCCCAACCACTGCTTCCCTTTCATGCCCCTCGACTCTTACAACTGCCATCTGGTTTCTGTACAAATTGTAAATAGCCTTTCGCTCCCTGTATTTTACCCCTGCCACCTTCAGAATTTGAAAGAGAGTATTCCAGTTAACGTTGTCAAAAGCTTTCTCTAAGTCTACAAATGCTAGAAATGTAGGTTTGCCTTTTCTTAATCTTTCTTCTAAGATAAGTCGTAAGGTTAGTATTGCCTCACGTGTTCCAACATTTCTACGGAATCCAAACTGATCTTCCCCGAGGTCCGCTTCTACCAGTTTTTCCATTCGTCTGTAAAGAATTCGCGTTAGTATTTTGCATCTGTGACTTATTAAACTGATAGTTCGGTAATTTTCACATCTGTCATCACCTGCTTTCTTTGGTATTGGAATTATTATATTCTTCTTGAAGTCTGTGGGTATTTCGCCTGTCTCATACATCTTGCTCACCAGATGGTAGAGTTTTGTCATGACTGGCTCTCCCAAGGCCATCAGTAGTTCTAATGGAATGTTGTCTACTCCTGGGGCCTTGTTTCGACTCAGGTCTTTCAGTGCTCTGTCAAACTCTTCACGCAGTATCTTATCTCCCATTTCATCTTCATCTACATCCTCTTCCATTTCCACAATATTGTCCTCAAGTACATCGCCCTTGTATAAACCCTCTATATACTCCTTCCACCTTTCTGCCTTCCCTTCTTTGCTTAGAACTGGGTTGCCATCTGAGCTCTTTATATTCATACAAGTGGTTTTCTTCTCTCCAAAGGTCTCTTTAATTTTCCTGTAGGCAGTATCTATCTTACCCCTCGTGAGACAAGCCTCAATGATATGATATTTTCTATTAGTGACTATAGTCGACGTCCGAAATCAATTAAAAACGATAGACAGTCGAAGAACGGAATCAGATGCAACCTTATAGCTCCTGCTACGCGTGAGATGATTATGGGCGTCCACATCTGGTGCAAATTTCAGTTACCAGTGCTGCGATGAGACGATGAGCGTAAAAAACTGTGGCGTGGTGAACACACTAACGTTGTTTAACTTGATCTAGTCTTAGGACAGTTTTAAGGCCATAAAGACGAAGATGTATATCCCAAAATTAGTGGACGCTATGGATAAGGATTTATTTGCTCGAAGCTCTCGATACCGGGAGACTTCCGACAATATTCGGAATATAGGAAATCTTCCGAAATACTTAAATGGTCTGAGGAGTAAAATTAAAAAAAAAACTGTAAAACAACGTAACTGTGTGTACTACGGTCCTAAAATGTGAATGTGGATGTGTAGTGTCTCACACCGCGCACTTCTACTAATCCGTTCTTTTCAGGACGTGTCGTAATTATTTTGGAGCGACTACCTCGAAACATTTTTAATTCGACAACTTTCGTCATGAACGAAGTGTATTGATGTGAAAAATGTTATGTTGTTGTTGTTATAGTCTTCATTCAGAAGGCTGATTTGGTCCAGCTTTTCACGTTGAGTTATGCTTTAACTTATCTCCAACTGAACATGGTTGTTTGTTTTATAACCTTGATCTCTCTCTACAAATTTTACTTTCCACGCTTCTCTCTATCACTAAGCTGAGTTTCTTGATGCCTCAGAATGCGACCTATCAACCGACCCCATGCTTTAGGTAAGTTTCGTGACAAATTTCTTTTTATCCTTATTCGACTCTACGCATTAATCATTTGACGTACCCAGTAATCTTCGGCAATCTGCTGTAGGAACACATTTAAGAGGCTTTTACTCCGTTCCTGTATGAGCTGTTTGTCCTACAACTTTCACTTCCATATATGGCTACATACCAGACAAAACAAATTACGAACAGACTTTATAACATTGAAATTTATTTTAGATGTAAACAGATTTATCAATTTAAAACGTTTTTATACTATTTCCCATCTGTTTCTTTATATACTCTCTAATTCTACTGTCACTACTTACTTTTTCGCCGAGGTGGCAAAATGTATCTACTACATTTAAGTGCCTAGTTCCCTAATTCCCTCAGCATCGTCCGATTCGATTGGCCTACATTCCATTACTTTTGTTTTAGTTTTTTGGAGTTCTTCTCATAGTCTTTTTTTCAATACGTTATGCATTCGTTCAACTGATACAATTACAGTAATATGTCATCGGCAAACCATTGACATGTGCGGCCACGGTATTTGCATGACTCTCCTTGTTGAAATAGGCAAGGTGTAGAGGAGTCTGAATAATTACGAAGATTTCAAGCCCCAACGTTTTTACGGCAGCGTGAAGGGCGAAGGTAATCAACTCAGGATAGCGACAATGAAAGCAGGAAGGGGTAGTATCAAACCTTCATATGTCGAAATTGTGCCATATGTGTTGCCTGCTTCACTCGATTAACAGACGACGACAGTTATCTCTAGAAGAAGAGCTGAAGTTGCCGAAGAACGAATAGATGTTTGCATACCTTTTTGTGGAAACCGAGCTTCTAGTAATCAGGGTGACTCAATTAATGTACCCCAGAGAG
This sequence comes from Schistocerca nitens, assembly GCF_023898315.1. Classification (NCBI taxonomy): domain Eukaryota; kingdom Metazoa; phylum Arthropoda; class Insecta; order Orthoptera; family Acrididae; genus Schistocerca; species Schistocerca nitens. The sequence goes on along the minus strand of NC_064614.1, from coordinate 974,960,784 downwards.
TTCATGGAGTACGATGATCTGTGTAGTGAGAATTCACGTTCATCATCAACACACTTGGCTGGCAGGTGATGCTCCTTCATTGTAGCATAATATTTGGTCATAAGCTTTCTTTTTTTTACTTTTTCTTTGCTTTTTTTCTTCTTCTTGTTTGGCACTACAGCCTTTGATGGGCCTTGGCCCCCTCAACAATCTTCCTCAATCATCCTCCTCTCTGCTTTAGTCTTCCATCCTCGGGCCTCCATCTTGGTAAGGTGAGTCAACACATTGTCCTGCCCTCGAGAATTGGTAGTCCCTTTCTTCTCGTGGAATACCATCTGCCTTTCATTAATCGTTCGGGCATCCTGTCATCTGGAATCCACTCCAGGTGCCCTAAGCAGCGTATTCTTTTCGATTTAACAAATTTCACTATAGCTTTCGATTGTATAAACTGTTGTATTCCATCGTTTTACCTTACTCTACAACCATCTGCCGCTCTCACTGGACCATAAAAATTTCACAGGATTTTCCTTTCAAATGCCCTCTGCCTGTTTTTATCTGCTTCTGTCGTCGTCCACGTTTCAGATCCAACTCTTTTGTCATGACGTACTTCAGTTTCCGTCCATAGCAACAACAAATACATAACTTAGCGTTTGATGCTCTTGGGCAGTCAAAAGTACCAGTACAGTAACAATTCAAAACAATCCGCCACATAAACCAACAAAATAAGTCTTTCTTATCAACCACTCATTTACTTTAGAGCCAACAGTTCATTTGCACTGCTCTTACTTACATTGATGTGACAAAAGTCATGGCATACTTCGTGTCAGACCATATTTTGTCCAAAGTAGTGCAGCAGCTCGACGTGGCATGAGCTCGACAAGTTGATGGGAAACCCTGCAGAATTATTTAGCCATGCTGTCTCTATAACCAACCATAATTGTGAAATTGCTGGCAGTGCAAAATTTTGCACACTAACTGGTCTCTCGTTTGCGTCCCATAAATTTTCAATGAGATTCATGTCGGGTTATCTGGGTGGCCAAATCACAAGCTCGAACTGTCCAGAACGGTCACCAAACCAGCTGGGAACAACTGAGGGTTGGTGACATGGCCCATTGTCATCTATAAAAATTCCACCGTCGTTTGGGAAAATGAACTCGATGAACGGTTCTGCAAATGGTGTCCACGTAGCCGAATTTGACCATTTGCAGTCGGTTCTGTTGGACCAGAGGGCCCAGTCCATTCCATGTAAACACAGTCCACTTCATTGTGGAGTAAGCACCTGGTTCCACAGTGTTTTGGTGACAGCCTGGGCCCATGCTTTCGATGGGTCTGTGCTATGCTCGAATCCTACCATCAGCTCTTACAATCTGAAATCTGAGCTCGTCTGAGCCGTTCACGGTTCTCCAGTCGCCTGGGGTCAAGCGTCGTGGTCACAAGCCCCAAAGAGACGAAAAGAAGGCGATGTCGTACTGTTAGCAAAGACACCGGCGTCGGTCATCCGCTGCCACAGCGCATTAACTCCCAATTTCGCAGCACTGTACTAACGGATACGTTCGTCCTACGTGCCACATTGATTTATCTGATTATTTCTCACAGCGTTTGATTGTCTATTGGGACAGACAACTCTACTGAAGCCCCGCTGCTCAAGATGGTTAAGCGAAGGCTGTAGGCCACTGCGTTGTTCGTGGTGGGAGGTAAGTCGCGCGGGATTAGCCGAGTGGTCTAGGGCGCTGCAGGCATGAACTGTGCGGCTGGTCCCGGCGGAGGTTCAAGTCCTCCCTCGGGCATGGGTGTGTGTGTTGGTGCTTAGGATAATGTAAGTTAAGTAGTGTGTAAGCTTAGGGGCTGACGACCTTAGCAGTTAAGTCCCATAAGATTTCACACACATATGAGCATTTTGGTGGGAGGTAATGCCCGAAAGTTGGTATTTTCAGCATGCTCCTTAAGGTGTGGATGTCGGAACATTTAATTCCCTTAAGATTTCAGAAATGGAATGTCCCATGCATGTAGCTCCAGGTACCATTCGCGTTTAAAGTGTGCTAAGTCCCGTCGTGAGGCCATAATTACGTCGGAAACCTAGTCACAAGAATCACATGGGTACAAAGGACATATTCGTTGGGGAAGCTGCGTTGTGTACGCGATCCTATCGCCATCTGTATACGCGCATATTGATACCCCACGACTTTCGCCACCTAACTGTGTAAGTAGATACATAAAAACGTGGCAAGTGTGTGCGACATTGAAGTCTAAAACGACAGTGTTCACCAAAATTACGTCGCAGTTCCAGTATGGCGTTAGCGACATGGGCACGCGCTAAACACGGTACGGTACTATTACAGCAAGTGTTCGTGTGTTAGGCGGTGTCGGGTACTCACCGGAGACGGTCTTGACGGTGACCTGCTGGTTGCGGAAGATGCCCCGGTAGACGCGGCCGAAGGTGCCCTCGTGCAGCAGCTCGTGCACCGAGATGGACGACCGCTCCACGGCGACAGCTCGCAGCCGGCTCGTGGGGTCCGTCAGCCGCGGGTCGTACAGCGAGTGCTGCCGCGCACGTAGCAAACATTAAAGACAGTGCCACAGTGTAGATCGCAGCACACAGACTACCCTTAACACTGTATCGTTGCGCCAAATCTGATGATCGTAACTCTTTCACTGAATACGAGCATCCGAAATAAGAACCCAGTAAGCTAACATGCTACAAATTATGAATAACCTTAACTACGCCAGGAAATTAAGAAAAAAGACAAACTCCATAAGCACTGGATGGTAATGGTTTCATCTTGTCCAAAAGGGCCCAACAGCGTCATAACTGTTCTACTGTGAGCAGCGAACTGTATGATTGGTGCCTCGGCGGCCATTGTGGTGGTGAATTTATAACATGTCTTCCTCTGGGTAACTCCAAAACCACAACGTCGCAATTAAGTACGTAATTACAAAATACACATTTTATTTGTGAACAAACATCTATGATACAGTTGTTTTAGTTCTTTGTACTGATGGCGCGTAGTGCCTAAAATGATTTTATTCAAACTCCCGTTTGTTGCTGAATGGTTGTAAGTAGGCTGTTTAGGTTTTTATATTGGTAACGCCAAGTAGCGCTCTGTATGAAAACCACTGGCTGTGCTGTGTGCAGTCTGTCTGGTTTGCATTGTTGAACAATTCTCTATTGTAGTGGGCAGTTAGATGTTAACAGCGTGTAGCGTTGCGCAGTTGGAGGTGAGCCGCCAGCAGTGGTGGATGTGGGGAGAGAAATGGCGGAGTTTTGAGAGCGGATGATCTGGACGTGTGTCCATCAGACACGGTAAATTTGTAAGACTGGATGTCGTGAACTGATATATATATATATATATATATATATATATATATATATATATATATATATATACACTTTTGAACACTATTAGGGTAAATATATTGTTTGTTCTCTATTAAAATCTTTCATTTGCTAACTATGCCTATCAGTAGTTAGTGCCTTCAGTAGTTAGAATCTTTTAGTTAGCTGGCAGTATTGGCGCTCGCTGTATTGCAGTAGTTCGAGTAACAAAGATTTTTGTGAGGTAAGAATTCATGAAAGGTATAGGTTATTGTTAGTCAGGGCCATTCTTTTGTAGGGATTAATGAAAGTCAGATTGCGTTGCGCTAAAAATATTGTGTGTCAGTTTAGTGTTGATCGGAATAAGTGACAAATGTCTGAGTACGTTCAGTTCTGCTCAGCTGTTTGAAAATCAAATAACGTATGTTTCATGGTGACCTAGCGATAAGCGTAAATCTCTACAGGGTGAACGGAAACAGGCTGAAAATCTTGAAGCGTGTTGTGGGGTAGGTTGTGTTGAGAAATAATTGTTGAGACAAAAGTTCAATATGTTGTGCCGTTTCCGATTTAATTTGCTTTGAAGTTAGCAAGTCGGGCCGTTACGCGCTCAATTTCAAGCGGTCCCAGAGACAATGTTGCAAAACGTCTCCTTCATTTCGTTTCCTAGAAGGGAACAACAGAGCTCGTCGGTAGCAAGGATCGAGGCAATGCCAAAGGCTGAGCACTGTCGTACGCTATCATCTACGCTATGAGAACCTACACTAATTTTATCTGGCAGACTACTTGAAACGGCCTATTTGGCTAACTTCAGTGCTAATTAATTTGTAAACAGCACTACGGATTTTTTTCTTAACAATTGATTCTCAGCACAGCCTACTCTGCAACGCCCGTATAAACATTCTGGATTGCTTCTGACCGCCCTGAATAGCTCTAATGCGTTGCAGACACCTTCTGCTCCATGTTCGTCAGGCATTGTTTTGCTATATATGTCATCTGGCATCAAGTGTTCGAGAGGTGAAGACATTTCTGTACATGTCTTCAGCTATGTGCATCCAGCCGCCCCTGTACGTCTATTAATGGGATCCATCCCAAATCTGTAATCTCTTTGTGTACATTAAGGCTTTTGGTTAAGTATCCATTCAGCGAGCTTATGATATTGTTCTAAAAGATTCATTACATAGGCCACTGGCCCAGTTGTACTGTATTGCAATATATTATAAATTACCAGTTAGTGATTCTTTTTAGAGAAGCATATACTCACACCGTAAGGCGTTGCTCACTCCGAGGCGATGCAACGTGCACTATGATGGGGAAGTGATTTGCGATACGACGCACAAGCAACCCATATTGGTGGAGCGCGGAAACGTAGCGACTTGATTGGTTCAGAATAGAACGGCAGCAATACAACACCGATACCATTGTCTGTCGTATCACCAATCATAATACGGAGTGCTGGTTGCTCCAAGCAACTGTATTGTACGAGAGTGGAGACGAAAATGTCGAGTCATTTCAGATGTGTAAAAAAAAAATGGTTGATGTAGATGAAGTCTCTGTAGTTAGTTTCTATGTAAAGCTTTGACTTTTTGTGTGAAAAATTAAAAACCGTTGTTTTGGGATTCGCACTGCACAAGCCCTCTGCTAAGCAAATTTTTCATTCCACTTTGATGGAATTACTTATTAAAAAATTAGTTTTTGCGTCTTATAATATGGTATCACAGCTTAATGATGAACTGGTTTCCTTCTTATTACTTTCAATAGGTACTGTTATACTTCGAAATTAAGTAAAAGGCAGAGAATATTTTGACAAGTTTGCTGTAAAAAATGTTGTCACTGGCAAGTTTTCGTTTGGTGCAATTTAGGTCATACAGTGCTGTATGCCAAATATGGCAATGTAACAAAATTCAAATTGAAGTACGGGCTCCAGAGAACTTTTTGAGTCTCAAACATCTATGATTTATATAGCAGACTCATGCGACGAACGTAAATTTGTACCAAGGCCGGTATTCGAACCCAGGTCTCCTGCTCATTAGGCAGATGAACAAACCACTACCCCTTCCTGACGCAGTGACTCTGCATAACTGCACGGACTATCACAGCACAGCTCTCTCTCCTCAGTCAGTCTGCATACATACAGCACAGATATTTGTCATCTGAAAACGTCTCTCCAACCATAATGTTTCATTTGAATGAAACACCTATGCCCGGGATTCAGGCAGGATCCCCAGTTTCATTCGATGCTGAGTTTCTATTTCAGTGCAGTTGTGCAGACTCTGCAACGCTATTTGATTTTAGGGGGAATGCGAAAGGGGCTGGGGTGCGAATGGAATTTGGATTGAGGTGTGCTACGGTAGTCCTTGTAGTTGTGCAAAGCCACTGTGTCAGGGTGGCGTAATGGTTAGCATGTCTGCCAAGTGAGCAGGAGACATGCTTTCAAATCCTGGCCTTGGTACACATTTTCTTTCCTGGCTTCAGTCTGCGGATATATACCGAAACTGTTTTTAGCGCTGGAAGGAGAGTCATCCATCTTTCCAATCTCTATTAAATACGTGACAGTTTTGGAAAATTTCCCTAAGGACGCTCACATCGTCGTGGCACATGTGAGGCTGTTGCAACCTGTTGTGTCTAGTTGCTTGTCGTATCACTCCTGTGGGAATACGAGTGTCGCACGGTTAATCGTACGGTCCCACAACTTTTATTGTATTGTATCGCCTCAATGAGAACAGCGCCTAAGAGCACATTAAAGACCTCATACACCCCCTTTCTGGAGGTGACACTCGCATCACCAATCACGAAGAGACAGGAATGTTACCAAATAATGCTATCAAATGTTTGTATGTGTTAAATGTATGTATTAGACCGAGGACCTAGAAACGACGTAGAGGCTTCGTACTGCCGTAGCCCTCAGTGGTTCACACAACAGGCCACAGCAGTCCACCCACCCCACCGCCGCCCCACGCCAAACTCAGGATTATTATGCGGTTCGGCCCCCAGTGGAAGCCCCGGGAAAGTCTCATGCCAGACGAGTGTAACCCCACATGTTTACGTGGTAGAAAAATTGTGGTGTACGCTTACTTGGCAATGGTGTTTGCGCAGCAATCGCCGACACAGTGTAACTAAGGCAGAATACGGGGAAGCAGGTCGCATTCGACGAGGTAGATGGGAAACCGCCTTAAAAACCATCCACAGGCTGTCCGGCACACCGGACCTCGACACTAATCCGCCGGGCGGATTCGTGCCGAGGACCGGCACGCCTTCCCGCTCGGAAAGCAGCACGTTAGTCAGGCGAGTATGAAAGGTTTACACACCTACCCATTTCTTCAGAACTGCGCTTACCTGAGACAGCTGCGACAGGCGAGACGAAGCGTAGTACGTGGGGCAGAGGGAGGCGGGCTTGGCGTAGACGTGGTAGTCGTCAGAAGTGGCGGTGCCGGACAGGAAGGTGGTGGCGTAGGGGCAGGGCGGCTGCGACAGCGAGTGCGCCTGCGACGGCAGCGGCGACGCGGCGGCGGCGGCGGCGGCGGCGGCGGCGGCGGGCGCCACCTTGGTGAAGCTGGCGATGGTGGCGTAGCTGCCGCTGGCCACGCTGCCCGCGCGGCCCAGCGCCTCCAGCCGGATGAACACGTTCGGGCTGCTGCCGTACGCCGCGCTCGTGTACGTAGTGCTGCGCAAGCGGCAGCAGGTGTCCTTGTACACGCCCCAGCTACACTTGCTCCTAGTCTCACTACCAGTAAGGCACCTTCTGCAAAATTTAACATCGAGTCTGTCTTCTGAACTTCAACAAAAACTCGTCATCTCTTCCGACCTGTCCAATAGGGCATTCGCTTTCAGACAAGAGGTTCTACCATTCTAGAAGATTGCATGAAATTCTACACCGGACAAATACTGTACATTACACAACAACTTTGCTAAGAGTATGAAATGGGCACTTCCTCTGCTACCTTGGAGAATGGTCGTGACAGAGCGTCTGTAAGATTGACGGAAGCTCGTGATTACACTGTTTTCTTCCCACGCAACCACACATCAACATCTGACATTCTGCCCAGTAGAATAATAATCACTAATGCCTTGTTCTTGCCACAGCAGTACTTGGAGGTACTACCCAATATGAAAAGATGTGACGTGTAATAGCTATAATTATTAGTCTGCAAATGACGAAAATACTTATCTAATGCTGTTCAGTACATTGTCCTCAGACACCGGCAGACATGTCTGGAGTTGTAACCATTATAGCCTGCATATGCTATTGGCAGACAAGTAACAGAAATGGAAATGGGCGTTTGGCGTCATTGGTCGGGAGGTCCCTTGCCGGACCGGCCGCCTTGGTGCAGGTGCGACCTGCGCGCCGGATGGGGATGTAATGATGATGAGGAACACAACTCCCAGTCCCTGAGCCGAGAAAATCTCCGACCCAGCGAGGAATCGAACCCTGGCCCGTTGGACGGCAATCCGTCACGCTGACCACTCAGCTATCAGCGCGGACAGACAAATAATGCTTGTGCACCACTGAGAAACAACAAAAACGACGATACCTGCTAATGACATAGCGACGTCGCCATTATCATAATCACCAGCTACTGGAGCCAACACAGGGTGTTCCATAGATGTTGCGAGAATCTTTAAGAGGTTGTCGAGAGTACCCTGGGAAACAAATCGAGGATAGGAACTGTGTATGACAACGTCATCCGAAAACACTACAGAGAGTCGAAGATACAGGCACTGGTACCTTCCACTAGGCCCCACTTCGGCTGCACACGTGATTTTGTCCGCTGATGGACTGTAGGCGGAATGTCTCTCAATGCTGTTTGTTACTCCATGATCATGATTGCATGCCACGATCGCCAGTACAGAACACGAGGTTAGCTGCTGCATAGACAGGCCTTGTCTCCTATGAATGCGATTCTCTGTTGTCTTGGCGGATGACGGTTTCAGACGAGGATTTCCATGTGCTGTTTATTTTTCACCCGTATAGCGGAAAAAATTGGAGATATTAGGGGGTTTCAGGTGCAAACTCATGACCGAAACCGTCACCCACCGAGGCAACCGAGCATTACATTCATGGGAGACAAGGCCTTTCTATGCATCAGATAACTCCATCTTCTCCACTGGCGATCATGGGAATCAGTCTCGATCACTGAACAAAGAACACCAGTGCGATAGGTACTGCATACAGTCCTTCGGTGTACAAAGTCACATTTGCTACCTAAGGGATGGCTTAATAGTAGCAGCTGGCGTCTATAATTTCGATGCCCTATAGCGTCTTTGGATGACGTTTCCGATTTCCGGACCTCAGTTTGATCCGCAAGACACTCTCTATTACCCCTCGAGGGCTTTGCAACATTTCTGTGAGATCCTGTAAAATTGCTGACTACATTACCGTTACATGACAATGACAAAGAAACGCCACAAGAATATCGAATATATTTCGTTATATCTATTACGGTTCAACTAATTTAACCTGAATTCGATTTTTGGGTGGTACTGTGGATCTACTTCTACATCTACAAGACTACTCTGCAATTCACATTTAAGTGCTTGGCAGAGGGTTCGTCGAACCACAATCATACTATCTCTCTACCATTCCACTCCCGAACAGCGCGCGGGAAAAACGAACACCTAAACCTTTCTGTTCGAGCTCTGATTTCTCTTATTTTATTTTGATGATCATTCCTACCTATGTAGGTTGGGCTCAACAAAATATTTTCGCATTCGGAAGAGAAAGTTGGTGACTGAAATTTCGTAAATAGATCTCGCCGCGACGAAAAACGTCTTTGCTGTAATGACTTCCATCCCAATTCGCGTATCATATCTGCCACACTCTCTCCCCTACTACGTGATAATACAAAACGAGCTACCCTTTTTGCACCCTTTCGATGTCCTCCGTCAATCCCACCTGGTAAGGATCCCACACCGCGCAGTAATATTCCAACAGAGGACGAACGAGTGTAGTGTAAGCTGTCTCTTTAGTGGACTTGCATCTTCTAAGTGTCCTGCCAATGAAACGCAACCTTAGGCTCGCCTTCCCCACAATATTAACTATGTGGTCTTTCCAACTGAAGTTGATCGTAATTTTAACACCCAGGTACTTAGTTGAATTGACAGCCTTGAGAATTGTACTATTTATCGAGTAATCGAATTCCAACGGATTTCTTTTGGAACTCATGTGGGTCACCTCACACTTTTCGTTATTTAGCGTCAACTGCCACCTGCCACACCATACAGCAATCTTTTCTAAATCGCTTTGCAACTGATACTGGTCTTCGGATGACCTTACTAGACGGTAAATTACTATCTCAATTTCGCAGACGACGAAATCTGCACACAGAATGATCTCACCGTTGTGAGATCTTACTGAGTACACATAACGATGTAATCGAGAGTCATGCAGTTTTATTGCTTCCGACTCTCTTTCAACTACTGCGGCACTAAATCGGTAGACTTCAGACTGTTAACGAAGTTACGACTATATGGAATAGGTTCCCAGACATGTGTGTGGCTCAAAGACTTGTCAATTAGGCGAACCCTGTACAGTGTGCTCGACGGTGAGCTTTTACCAAAGACAACGGTGTCCGGAGTAGGGATGGGTGGGAGAGGAGCATGGAAGTGTGATAAGAACGTTCTTATTCTCTACGTACATAAATCATCCAATAAGCATGGTAAAAAGAAATCTGCAGCTGTTTGCTGATGGTGCTGTGGTGTATGCAAAGGTGTCGTCGTTGAGTGACTTTATGAGGATACAAGATGACTAATACAAAATTTGTAGTTTGTGACGCTTGCTCTAAATGTAGAAATATATAATTAATCCAAATGAGTAGAAAAACAACCTGGTAATATCCCAATAAGTTGCAAGTGACGAGTGCGGTAGTGGGGTTGGTAAATGTTCGAATTCGAGGTATTGGGAGAATTTTAGAAAATTTTGGCTCATGTATAGAGGAGACAGTATGCTGAACACTAATGCAACGCATTATTGAGTACTGCTCAAGTGTTGGGTACCACTGCCAGGTCTGGTTAAAGGAAGACTTTGAAGTAATTCAGAGGTGGGCTGCTAGATGTGATCCCAGTAGGTTCGATCAACATGTGGGTGTTACAGAGACGTGTTGTGAACTCAGGTAGGAACGCCTGGAGGGAAGGCAACAATCTTTCCCGGAATACTGAAGAAAAAATTTAAAGAGCAGCTGGCACCTGAAACTGACTGCTTAGCAATTATACTGCTGTCATTATACCTTTCACATAAGTGCAATGAAGATACGGTAAGAGGAATTCTGACACATGCAGAGGCTCATACACAGTCGTCTTTATCTCACGCCATTTGCTAGGGGAACAAGTAAATTACTAATGTTGGTACAATGTACCCTCCATCGAACACCTTACGGTGTCTTTCGGGGTATACTTTTAGATTGAGAAATATTCCTGATGATGAAAGCTTGGACCATTCACAGGCTGCACATCTCATTGTAGTGCATCGACCATATTCAATCAAGAAGTACGCCAGAACAGACGAAACTGAGTTGCAACAGAGAGCCAGGCACAGACAGGCGGGAGTGTGATGCATTGCGAAGCAAAACACGGCCGATATACAGGGTGATTCAAAAAGAATACCACAACTTTAGGAATTTAAAACTCTGCAACGACAAAAGGCAGAGCTAAGCACTATCTGTCGGCGAATTAAGGGAGCTATAAAGTTTCATTTAGTTGTACATTTGTTCGCTTGAGGCGCTGTTGACTAGGCGTCAGCGTCGGTTGATGCTAAGATGGCGACCGCTCAACAGAAAGCTTTTTATGTTACTGAGTACGGCAGAAGTGAATCGACGACAGTTGTTCAGCGTGCATTTCGAACGAAGTATGGTGTTAAACCTCCTGATAGGTGGTGTATTAAACGTTGGTATAAACAGTTTACAGAGAATGGGTGTTTGTGCAAAGGGAAAAGTTCTGGACGGCCGAGAACGAGTGATGAAAATGTAGCACGCATCCAGCAAGCATTTGTTCGCAGCCCAGGAAAATCGACTCGCAGAGCTAGCAGAGAGCTGCAAATTCCACAATCAACTGTATGGAGAGTCCTACGAAAAAGGTTAGTTATGAAACCTTATCGTCTGAAATTGGTTCAAGCACTGTCTGCAGCTGATATGATTAAAAGAATCGATTTCTGTGATTTTATCCTTGCTCAAATGGAAACGGATGAATCTTTCGTTTCAAAGATTGTGTTCAGTGATAAAGCAACTTTCCACACTAACGGGAAAGTCAACCGTCACAATGTCTGTGTATGGGGCACTGAGAATCCGCGGGAAACAACTCAGTATGAACGTGACTCGCCTAAGGTGAACGTTTTCTGTGCCATTTCAGCCAATAAAGTTTTTGGTCCCTTTTTCTTCGAAGGTGCTACTGTAACTGGACTACAGTATCTGGAGATGTTAGAGAATTGGCTGTTCCCTCAGCTCGAACAAGAAGCACAACAATTCATATTTCAGCAGGATGGAGCGCCACCACATTGGCACTTATCTGTCCGTAACTACCTGAACGTCAACTACCCGAGGCGATGGGTCGGCCGCCAGGCAGCCCGTGACAGAGCACTTCATCACTGGCCTCCAAGAAGCCCTGATCTTACACCCTGCGATTTTTTCTTATGGGGGTATGTTAAGGATATGGTGTTTCGGCCACCTCTCCCAGCCACCATTGATGATTTGAAACGAGAAATAACAGCAGCTATCCAAACTGTTACGCCTGATATGCTACAGAGAGTGTGGAACGAGTTGGAGTATCGGGTTGATATTGCTCGAGTGTCTGGAGGGAGCCATATTGAACATCTCTGAACTTGTTTTTGAGTGAAAAAAAAAACCTTTTTAAATACTCTTTGTAATGATGTATAACAGAAGGTTATATTATGTTTCTTTAATTAAATACACATTTTTAAAGTTGTGGTATTCTTTTTGAATCACCCTGTACTTCGTGAAGCAGAGCCAGCTGAGCCTGGTATAGCAAATGCTGATACTGCCATACGCTAGTGGAAGGTCAGAAGCCGTTCCTCACTTGCCACCACGGAAATGTTTACATGCCCTAAGCCCGAAACGAACATACTCTGGAGCGTATAAGTACTCAGCCATCCGTGCACAGCCGCCTCCACAGTATTGTTAGCTGTTCTGTACATCAGCGGTTCTGCACACTGTCATCATGGCCACAGCTGGAGACTTCGCTCATAGCAGCATTCAAGTGACGCCATGCTCAGGCCTAATCTTTGCAGTGTCAGAATACCGAACATCTATTGATTCTCGCGAGAAGCAACTGAATGCCTCCGCCAAGATGTTCCTGATGCGTTACAGCTGAGGGCCAGAACAAAGAAGTCATTTAAAACATCTAATGTCACCCTTGTTTGACAGTATTCCTAGTGGACACAGGTCGTGCTGTCTTGCACCTTCTAGTGATGCAGAGATTCGACAGAAACGGGCCGCGGTTCGGACTCCTCCTTAAACTGTAGGTCCCACTTCCCCTGGTTGGATAACTAGGAGAGATTAGGGACACACAAGTTGATGAAATGGCCTAAAATTGACAGACTTACACATGGTCACTGAGGCACACAAAATAATAATGTTTATGTAACAGCTCGTTACCGAGCCAGTACTAGATGCCACATGCCAGTGATGTCCATTGTACACTCAGGTACAGGAACGATTTAGCAGTATGTGATTTTTTCGCTAGGGGTCAGGTCGGACGGTAACGCAAGGGTTAGACGATAAGTAAGTCGCAAACTTGTGTAGAGGCATCAGCGCCGCACATACCAGCCTGAAATTTATTCTGTTTTTCAGAACTATCCTGCTGTAAACTGAAAAATTTTTAAATTAAATTAACAGCAATAGCAGCCGTCTGTCGCAAAAAAGGATTCTTTTTACCCAGGCCACGGCACTGCTATGAGTGCCTTCATCAGAAATAAACCTCTTTAATTGGCCTACAACATAGTTATAAAATTACAGGAAATAATAAAAAAGTTAAGTATTAGTACTGGCTGGTAGTACAAAAAGGAACAGTACTTACATGTCACGTATTAAACTAAAAATCAAGCGATAAAGCTTTAGTCACAAAAGCTGTAAAACAGAATACATAAAAAGCAAGTTACTATGGGCTGTTCAATTGCGTCAAGCTACGGCAGCATCTGACTGAGGCGCCCTCGTTAGCAATTGCGCGGTCGTGAATATTACACCAAGAGTGCCATCTAGTAGCCGCAAATACACTCCTGGAAATTGAAATAAGAACACCGTGAATTTATTGTCCCAGGAAGGGGAAACTTTATTGACACATTCCTGGGGTCAGATACATCACATGATCACACCGACAGAACCACAGGCACATAGACACAGGCAACAGAGCATGCACAATGTCGGCACTAGTACAGTGTATATCCACCTTTCGCAGCAATGCAGGCTGCTATTCTCCCATGGAGACGATCGTAGAGATGCTGGATGTAGTCCTGTGGAACGGCTTGCCATGCCATTTCCACCTGGCGCCTCAGTTGGACCAGCGTTCGTGCTGGACGTGCAGACCGCGTGAGACGACGCTTCATCCAGTCCCAAACATGCTCAATGGGGGACAGATCCGGAGATCTTGCTGGCCAGGGTAGTTGACTTACACCTTCTAGAGCACGTTGGGTGGCACGGGATACATGCGGACGTGCATTGTCCTGTTGGAACAGCAAGTTCCCTTGCCGGTCTAGGAATGGTAGAACGATGGGTTCGATGACGGTTTGGATGTACCGTGCACTATTCAGTGTCCCCTCGACGATCACCAGTGGTGTACGGCCAGTGTAGGAGATCGCTCCCCACACCATGATGCCGGGTGTTGGCCCTGTGTGCCTCGGTCGTATGCAGTCCTGATTGTGGCGCTCACCTGCACGGCGCCAAACACGTATACGACCATCATTGGCACCAAGGCAGAAGCGACTCTCATCGCTGAAGACGACACATCTCCATTCGTCCCTCCATTCACGCCTGTCGCGACACCACTGGAGGCGGGCTGCACGATGTTGGGGCGTGAGCGGAAGACGGCCTAACGGTGTGCGGGACCGTAGCCCAGCTTCATGGAGACGGTTGCGAATGGTCCTCGCCGATACCCCAGGAGCAACAGTGTCCCTAATTTGCTGGGAAGTGGCGGTGCGGTCCCCTACCGCACTGCGTAGGATCCTCGGTCTTGGCGTGCATCCGTGCGTCGCTGCGGTCCGGTCCCAGGTCGACGGGCACGTGCACCTTCCGCCGACCACTGGCGACAACATCGATGTACTGTGGAGACCTCACGCCCCACGTGTTGAGCAATTCGGCGGAACGTCCACCCGGCCTCCCGCATGCCCACTATACGCCCTCGCTCAAAGTCCGTCAACTGCACATACGGTTCACGTCCACGCTGTCGCAGCATGCTACCAGTGTTAAAGACTGCGATGGAGCTCCGTATGCCACGGCAAACTGGCTGACACTGACGGCGGCGGTGCACAAATGCTGCGCAGCTAGCGCCATTCGACGGCCAACACCGCGGTTCCTGGTGTGTCCGCTGTGCCGTGCGTGTGATCATTGCTTGTACAGCCCTCTCGCAGTGTCCGGAGCAAGTATCGTGGGTGTGACACACCGGTGTCCATGTGTTCTTTTTTCCATTTCCAGGAGTGTACAAACAGGCTACTTAGCATTCAAAATATAGACAGACGAATGTTACGATGAACATTATTTTGTAAAATGCAGTAATTGTACCTGATAGCTGCAGACACGGTAACAAATTGTCTACATAAGAGCTTATAAATACAGTTTAAAGGCTGAAAACGCTATTTTAGAAATACAAAGGTAGCTGAATAGCTCAGCGAGCAGGAAAGAATGGTATAACATGAAATGCAGTTAATATAAACTTTTAAAAACATTATGAGTTGACTTAGATAGAAAAAATTTTTCGGTAACTACACGATGGAACACGAAATCAAATATTGTCATAGAAGTGCCGAAATCTGGGTCAAAAGTCTCCTTTTTGCGACGGAGGGCTGCTATTGTTGTTAATTTACTTTGTAAATGATCACTGACCACGCAGCCAAGTTCAAAACATTTTGAAACATTTATGCCATCGTTCGGCAAGCTCTTCAATGTTTACAGCATGGAATTCTTGTGGCAGCGTTGGCATCTGACGGGTGACCCGGCTGAAGGAAATTTATTGCTTCCTTAAATGGCTTCAGCCCACAAGACTGATGTGTCCTGGGTGTAGCAAAACGTAGAACCGATATTACATGGCTAGATAACCAGGTCGTCCAGTACTCTCCTTATTCGTGAGTTTTTCTTATCCTTTGTTGTATTCCTGCATCCAGTGGAACACAACTTTGTATGAAATACAGTTAAGACCATATACCGCTCTCTGAATGTCCTCTGCGAAGAGTCTCAAGGCTCACAAAAATTGTGTTGTTCTAATCGGATAGCACACCCGTCATCTTGGCCACGGAATACTGTGTAACGGCTACCTTTCACGCGACATGCTGTACCTTCTAGATCCTTATGGGCCCAAAATTTAAAACAATATGCGATACTCTGGTGTTTGCGACATATTTATTGACTCGCCCTAGTAATATTGTTAAAAAGGTCCATGTCACATTATTTACCGTCTACTGGTATCCTGTTAGTAAAGCGAGAGTAGAGTAATGACAGTAGTATGCTTGGTATTGGAAGTACACTTGCCATGATATTCGAGGTGAGCGCCAAACACGACGGTGGGAGCCTGTCAATCGACGTACTACAGTGGAACAACTGGGTGTCCGAACAACCCAGGACCCTAACATACTCGTGTTCGCCACAATAGCTGAACTAAACCCGTTTCTTATGTCACACAGAAGCCGATACTATCTTCTTCGAAAACGGAAACATGTCCACAGAAAAGTATTTTTTTTTTCTTTTTGGAGAATATCAAGGCTACACTGACGTGAATACGACGAGTTTCAGAAGTATCGGGTACGCAGCATGAGCCCGTCCTCCACCGAATAAATTTTAATGGCTGGCGTGGTATGAAAGTGCGTGGCGGATTAAAAGTGCATGCCGGACCGAGACTCGAACTCGGGACCTTTGCCTTTCGCAGGCGAGTGCTCTACCGACTTTTTTCATTATTTTTTTTTAAATCTCATTTTGTTCGTTTTTGTTCGTTGCATCTGCCCAGGGCGGACGTCGTAAGATATCCGTTTAAGTTCTTTGTTGATCGATTAACTCTGTTCTTTTTTATTACAGAGGGCAGCTAACCCTCTGACCGAACACGCTGAGCTACCGTGCCGGCGACTGAGCTCCTCAACCATGATTCACGACCCGTCCTCACAGCTTAAATTCTGCCAGTACCTAGTCTCCTACCTTCCAAAGAAGCTCTTACGCGCACCTTGTGTGAAGTCTGGAAAGTAGAAGACGAGGTACTGGCAGAAGTGAAGCTGTGAGGAGGAGTCGTGAGCCGTGCTTGGGTAGCTCAGTCGGTAGAGTACTTGCCCGCGAAAGGCAAAGGTGCCGAGAGCGAGTCTCAATCCGGCACACCGCTTTATTCTGCCAGGAAGTTTCATAACAGCACACACCCCGCTGCAGAGTGAAAATCTCATTCTAGTTTTTGAGAGACATTTTCAGAATATTTTCGTACAAGTGAGACGTGGAACTCATTGTCAGGATAGAGAGCAATTGAATTTTATTTGATTTCTTACCACCATTTATCCTTTTACGTTTAATTATTTTTTATTTATCTTTTTACTTTTAATAGCTGCACAACACTCCAAAACACGATGGTACGTTTTGTGAGTCATGTCTGGAAACAACCCCCTTCCAGTCACGCACGATAATCTCTGATGACAACAGTGATGCCGAGTTTACTAGCCATTCTCAAGCGTACATTCAGTATTGCTTTTTTCTGCTTGGTTGGTTTTCCTGTCAGTTGCACTTGTACGTTAACAGCTATGCAATATGGATAACTTTATTGTTAAAGATTACTCTTTTGCCCCACTTGTTAGCGTTCAGTAATTCAGCGGTATAACGGTTCAAAGACACTGTGCTGAGCTGTTCCTGAAGCGATGGCAACCATAGTAATATACTGTTGGGTGACTTCCTAAGACATCTGAACAATCTGTATGTCAAGTTAAAATTTACTGTAGAAGAAAAGACCCAACAGCTACCCTTTCCAGATGTGCTGCGTACGAGGGATGAAGAGAACCTGGGAGAGAACGTGTATCGAAAACCGACACACACGGACCAATACCTGCACAAACTGTGAAGTCAGCACCTGAGGGATGCTTTATACGCTCATAACGCGCGTAAGGCGAAAATGCGATCATTTCCACATTCTTATGTTTTAATAAGTGTAAGGGCGCTGATAACCACGCCGTTGGGCCCCCATACGATCTTTAGATACACAACGCACACGAATATGCCAGCCACAACTTCTCCGAGACGAGATGAAACACCTGGAAAACGCTCAGAGAAGCAATAGTACGAGGTTTTCCCAGAAAGTAATGCCTGCTTTTTTTTCTTCAACAGTTCTTTATTGAACATAATGAGAATTACACAGGCGAAGGAATGGTGTTTTATCTACACACCATCCCGTTCTATAGCCCTCCTCCAGCGCGAAACAAGGGCGTCTATGTCCTGTCGGTACCTATCCTTGTTCTGGTGGCGGAACCAGTGCTTCACAGTCTGAATCACCTCCTCATCGTCCTCAAAATGTCTTCCACGAATAGCATCCTTTAATGGCCCAAACAGGTGGAAGTCTGAGGGGGCTAGGTCAGGGCTGTAGGGTAGGGTGAACGGGGTAAACTGTCGAACCCCGTTTTGCGATTTGTGCAGCAGTCGTCAGACTTGTGAGAGGCCGAGCGTTATCATGATGCAGCAAAATATCTCCAGGGTTGCCGTGGCGACGAAGTCGCCGGAAGCGCGTCTTGAGTTTTGTTGACATATCCTTCTGAATTGATGGTATCTCCTCTTGACATCACGCCAGTGAGATTCACACCTTCATAGCCGCAGAAGGCGGTAATCATGACCTTATCGACGGAAGCAGCTGCTTTGAATTTTTTCTTCTGTGGGGAGTGGGAATGGCGCCATTCCATCGATTGTCCTTTTGTTTCGACCTCAAAATGGTAAACCGAGGTTTTATCATCTGTCACAATCCGGGACAAGAAGGCCTTCCCCTCAGCGTCATAACGTTGCAACAAATCAAGACAAATGTTTTTTCTGTGCTATCTGTGATCACCGTTAGACACCGCGGACCCATCTTGGGCACACTTTTGAATATCCAAGAGTGCGGATAATTGCATCCAGACCTCCTTTACTGATTGACAGATGCAGTGCCAACAGCCGAGTCGTAATGCGTCTGTCCTCGCGAATGACATCAGCACCCTGCAACATGTCAGATGTGACAGCCGTGGATGGCCTCCCCTACCGCTGCAAATCGGTGAGCCCCGCCGAACCGCCTTCTGATGACCGCTCCCTCCGTGCTCAGCAACTAACTGTACTTCTGTCGACAGCAGATGCTTCACAGACTTCGCACAAGCATTTGTGAATATTCCCCACGTTCTCTTTCTCTGTTGTGAGAACTTCAATGAAGGGAACTTGCTTGTAACTTACATCATCTACAGACACCATTAGAAACTATCCTGCAGTTACGCTATCAGTCGGAAGTGACGGAAACTTGACGCGCTCCCTCGGAAGACTTCAATTAATAAATAGGTAAAGTTTCGTGTTCGTAGCATTGTTTTCAGCTGAGAAAAAAATGCGGGGCGTTTCTTTCTGAGCAACCCTCGTACATCACGTAGGTGGTGTCTCGAAATCCAACACTCGACAGAGTGATGCAGGGAAGGAGGGTTCGGCCTATATGCCATACATTCCCAGGGTGTCGAACAGAATAGGCCGTATGTTGTGCAAACTACTTTTGAAGGGGCAAACAAGAGCAAAGGGTTGCTCAGAGCGGTTGAGGGCAAAAGGGAACAACTGACAATGTCAAAAGCATACCGCAGTTCCTGCACACAAGGAAAAGTCTGTGTTGGAACGACTGGACTATTAATCATCGCCACGATTGCCGATCATATATGTCATTGCAGGTTTCTTCTTTTTTTAAATTTGTATCAATTCATTGGCTTTCGGTTCGCGCCCATGCAGCCGTCTGAATAGTGAAAAGACGATATGACAGTGTTTTTGAGGTAATTTTCGTGTCAGCAATGATCATACCAATGGAAGGGCAACACAACATCCTGTTCCCGAGTGGAGAAAATCTCCGACGACTCCGGGAATCGAAGCCGGGTACCTTCGGTTACGTATCTGCTGGAATGACCCGGCAGCTACTGAGGCGGACAGGGCCGCTGCAGACTGGGACTTGAGGAGAAATCGGACGAGGCGGAGCACGTGCTACGCGTCTGTCCCAACACGTAACAAAATTCGCTAACACGGAAACTCTTGCTACGGAGAGGAGCTACCGCGCCCGCTTTTCCAGGGAATCGTTAGAGCTCCACAACATGAAGACTGGTTCAACAAGAAACAGGAAAGCCTCAAGGTGAACGTATCCAGGATACTCGTCCTGCGAACGACCGTTGCAGGTGAGAAGAGGAGAGCTACAGTGGTAACGACCACGGAGAAGCCGCTGGAAGTTGGCTCACCAGATACACAATACCTATGGCTGCCAGCTCTACTCCAGTCCACATCAGCAATGCAGGGTGAAGTTTTGACAATGCCAGCCACTCGTGCGGGTGGAACGCCAGAAAAATAATCAAATCAACGGAGGTCGAAGAACCCGAGAAAAGCGCGATTTGTCAACAAGTGACTGCGAAACCCTCAATAATTTTCTGTTTCACAGACCTTCGCAACGGAATTTCTTTTCAACTTCTCATGACTGTTCCTCGCAAACTTTGCAGGCGGATGGGCCATTACACAAAAAAAGGTCAAAAGAGCCTTTGGTGAGAAGCAAGGGCGGCAACAAGGAGAGCGCAATGGGAATTTCACTGTTAAATGCAAAGGAGAGGGCGGACAGGTGGAAACGGTACATTGAGGCCCTCTATGAGAGGGGGTGGGGGGGGGGGGGACTTCTCTGACGACGTGATACAAGATAGGGAAGAAATAGAGCATCCAGTATTACAATCAGAATTTAAAAGAGCTCTGTAAGATTCGAAATCAAATGACGCAGAAGGGATTGATAACATGACACCGATATTTCTGAAACCATTGGAGGAAGTGTCAACAAAACGATTATTCACGTTGCGGGATGCAGAATCTATAAGACTGGCGACATACCACCAGACTTTCGGAAAAACAACATCCCCACAGTTACAAAGATTGCAAAAACCGACAAGTGCGACAATTATTGCTCACGCATCCAAGTAGCTGACAAGAATAATATACAGAGGAATAGAAAAGAAAATTTGAGTATCTATTAGTTGATGATTAGTTTGGCTATAAGAAAGAGAAAGGCACCAGAAATTCGGTTCTCACGTTGGTAATGGAAGCAAGACCGAAGAAAAATCAAGACACATTCATAGGATTCGTCGACCGGGAGAAAGCGTTCGACAATGTCAAATGATGCAAGTTGTTCGAAATTATCAGAAAAATAGGGGTAAGCTGTAGAGAAGGGCAGGTAATATACAGCATGTGCAAGAACCAAGTAGGAACAATGATAGAAGACCAAGAATGAAGTACGCGGATTAAAAAGATCGTAAGACAGGGATGTAGTTTTTCACCCCTACTGTTCAATCTGTACATCGAAGAAACAATGATGGAAATAAAAGAAATTTTCAGCAGTGGAATTTAAATTCAAGGTGAAAGAACATGAATGATAAGATTCGTTATCCTCAGTCCAAGTGAAGATGAAATGCTAGATATTTCGAACGAAGTGAGCAGTCTAAGATATGGACTCAGAGTAAATCGAAGATTGTTGTTGTTGTTGTTGTGGTCTTCAGTCCTGAGACTGGTTTGATGCAGCTCTCCATGCCATACAGTAAAGCTGCATGCCCTCGGGAATAATTACGACTGGAGTTT
Organism: Schistocerca nitens; assembly: GCF_023898315.1. Lineage (NCBI taxonomy): Eukaryota > Metazoa > Arthropoda > Insecta > Orthoptera > Acrididae > Schistocerca > Schistocerca nitens. Next base: position 974,939,514 of record NC_064614.1, on the reverse strand, counting down.
CCCCTTGCTTTCAGCCGTTCGCAGTACCAGCACAGCAAGGACGTTTTGGTTAGTGTTACAAGGCCAGATCAGTCAATCATCTAGACTGTTGCCCCTGCAACTACTGAAAAGGTTCATGGGGGGGGGGGGGAATCGAAGATAGTCCAATGTAATGAGAAGTATCAGAAATTAAAACATCGAGGAACTTAATATCGTAATTGCTGATCACGGAGTAGGTGAAGGTAAGCAGCAAAGTAGACCATGACAGATGGAGCAAGGAGGACATAAAAACAGCCTAGCACTGGCTAAAACAGCATTTCTGCCCAAGAGGAGTCTGTTAGTATCAGACATAGCCCTTAATTTGAGGAAGAAATTTCTGAGAATGTACGTTTCGCGCACAGGATTGCGTGGTAGTGAGACATGAACTGTGAGAAAATCGGAGCAGGAGAAAATTGAAGCATTTGAGATGCAGTGCTACTGAAGAACGCTGAAAATTAGGTAAACTGATAAGGCAAATAATGAGGAGGTTCTCTGGATAATTGACGAGGAAAGGAATGTATGGTAACCACTGACAAGAAGAACTGACAGTATGGTAGGACATCTGTTAAGACATCAGGGAATAACTTGCACGGTGTTAGAGAGAGTTGTAGAGGGTAAGAACAGTAGTGGAAGACAAAGGTTGGAATACATCATGCACATAATTGAGGATGCAGTTTGCAAGTTTGCAAGCGCTGCTTTCAAATGAAAAGTTAGCGCAGGAAAGTAATTCGGGGGATAACTCAATGACTAAAAACATAAAAAAATATATAAAAAAGGTCCACTTAATCTCTACAGGTTTATGCGAATGCCGTCTTATTAAGTCCCACTACTTCTACTAAGAAGAACTACGATTCAACGCTGCAGCGAGATTAATGCGAGACGCATTGTACATTATATCTAACAGTCTTCAATACGCCACAGATTTATGCATACTGGCACACCTGCCTGCCCCTCGTTGGCAGGTTAGTAGGATAGTGATTGACTCTATCCGCCTCTGTGGTCACTGGAATTGGGAGACATACGGTGAAATGAAAACTTGTTACAGAAAACCACTGTACAAATATTTTCAGTTCCTGCAATATTTTTGCTCTGGAGCGCCTGGTGCTGTAATCAACTTGGCCGACACGGCGCGTGTACATCTTGTACAAATAAAGACTTACGGTGGTGCGCCTTTTGGCTCCGGGGAGGACCCTTTTGTCATCGCGTCACTCCTTTGTTGGGAGCGCCTGCTGGGAAATGCGTATACAACAGAGGAGGCAATAAGAGTCGCGCCGTCCAGAGCCGGGCTTCAATATAATAACGCAGCGCAGAGGAAGATAAACAGGTTATCTGTTTTTGTGCCACGTGCAAAATAGTCTGCGGGCGCTTTTGTTACCAGCTGATTGGGTTTCTGTTGAAATGGAAATACTGTATCTGAATGGATGCGGGAGCCGGGGGTAGCAGCAGCCAGAGATAGCGTCTACCTCTTCATATCTGCAGCGTATGGCAGGGCTGATCAAGTTAAAATTTCTCTTTTTCCTGATTCCATAGATGCAGTAACGTATTAAACCCTTTATTGGGAGAGATTCGTTCTTCTGTTCATCGCAGCGACGGAAGTCTGTGCTATACTTTGCAGGCGTGTTTTCCAATATAAATTTTTCAGTTCCCTGAAGACTCCTCAATAGCGCTTGATTTGAAGAAAGATACGGTGCCTGTTCTGGCGCTATCTGGCTTTCGGTGCAGTTGCGTCAGAGAGCTAATGATATATAGGCAGCTTCAAAACATGTACTTTTATTTTGCTCTCCATTTCAGAGAGAGACGATCTGCTTCATATTATTTATCTTGTAAACTTTATTTATATACGGTTTAACTCGAGGACGGTATACTTAGCAACATTGCATCAGTATTTTCGTCATTTGCAGACTAATAACTATGACCGTTACAAGTCGTATATTCTCAGAGCGGTTATCAACTCGAAGTACATGTGGCAAGAGCAAGAAATCAATGCTTAATTTGACCTGAGCAGCAGCTGAGGTTTTGAAGTGTGGACGAGTGGACGCAAAGCGGTACTCTCCACTTAATGGTGCAGTACGACTGTGCAGCAAACACCAGGCCGTAAAGATTATTAACATGTTAGTGGGAAGACTTACGACCAGCGCAGCGATGACAGCTCGCAACCAACAGAATAAAAATTCACTAAATGCCTCGCTATAATCAAGATTAATACTTGCAACCGACAGGAACCGGCTCTCACTTTCCCCTCGGAAGAAAGTCGTGGGAAGCAGAGCAAGGATCTGCAGAATTTAAGCAACGTAAATTTTTAAGATAGCTGTAGCAAAACGTTGTAATTTAAGAAATAAGGTTCACGACGCGTAAGTAACAAAAGGGGGTGAACATCAAATGAAGGTTCCCTCAAAAAGGCGTGTAATGAGGCATAATTCGTTGGCGAGGTGTTTCCGCAAAGGGGTGGCATTCGTATCGGTGCTTTACCCCATAAACAGTAACGTCACGGCCGCTAAAACTGCTGCTGTCACGTCGCGAGGTGAGGTGGCCAACGATCTTAAGTTTGTTTATGAATCAGGTCCATGGATCACCAAACACTGCCCACACCTGGGACACGACATACACAGCAGAGCATTCAGAACGTTACTGAATGCTCATTGGGTTTCAGAGAATGCATGACATAGGTGCGCATATGCCTAAACCAGACTCTCATCGCTGCTGACTCCAACTATGAATCACAACAGGCTGAGAGCATCAGAGAAACCTATGTGTATTGTTAATTACTGTAGGATCAACATTGTAAGAGTGTTGTCTTACAACAAGCTAAGCTCAGTAACTTGTCGCATCTGGCAACATGTGCTATCACCAGCTTCATCTACATCTACATATATACTCCGCTATCCACCAAGCGGGGTGTGGCGGAGGGCACAATTCGCACCGAAGTCATATTCCCCCCCTCTGTTCCACTCGCGGATCGATCGAGGGAAAAACGTCTGTACGCCTCAGTACGAGCTCTTATTTCCCTAATCTTTGAATGGTGATCATTGCGCGATTTGAAAGTTGGTGGTAATAATATATGCTCTACATCCTCGGTGAAGATCGGATTTAGGAATTTAGTGAGCAGGCCCTTCTATTTAGAGCGCCGTCTATCTGCAAGTGTGTCCCACTCCAAACTTTCTATGAGATTTGTAACGCTCTCGCGATGGCTAAATGTACCAGTCACGAATCTTGACGTTCTTCTTTAGACCTTCTCAATCTCTTGAATCAGATCCAACTCGTAAGGATCCCATACAGACGAACAGTACTCCAAGGCTGGACCAACTAATGTATTGTAAGCTATTTCTTTTGTTGAAGGACTGCATCGCTTCAGGATTCCACCAAGAAATCGCAATCTAGAGTTCGCCTTACCCGCCTTACTTGTGTAATCTGATCATTCCATTTGAGATCATTTAGAATAGTCACACCCAGATACTTCACAGACGTTACCGCTTCCAAAGACTGGGCATTTATTTTGTACTCGTACATTAATGAGGATTTTAGGATTTTCGCCTTGTTATACGCAGTAGGTTACACTTAAAATATTGAGAGATAACTGCCAGTCATAACACCACTCATTTATTTTCTGCAAATCCTCATTGATTTGTTCACAACTTTCGTGCGATACTACTTTCCTGTAGACTACAACATCATCGGCAAACAGTCTAATGCCGCTGTCAATACCATCAACCAGATCGTTTATGTAAATCGTAAAAAGCAGCTGACCTATTGCGCTGCCCTGGGGCACGCCTGAAGATACGCTTGTTTCTGTTGAAGTCACCCCGTTCAGGACGACATACTGTTTCCTATCTGTTAGAAAACTTTCTATCCAACCGCATATATCATCGGATAGACCGTAAGCGCACACTTTTTGTAGCAAGCGACAGTGCGGAACTGAGTCGAACGCCTTTCGAAAGTCGAGAAATATGGCATCAGCCAGGGAGCCGGTATCTAGAGCCTGCTGTATATCATGCACAAAGAGGGGCAGCTGTGTCTCGCATGACCGCTGTTTCCTAAAACAGTGCTGGTTTCGGCAGATGAGCTTCTCAGAGTCTAGAAAGGTCATTATGTCTGAAAACAAAATATGTTCCATGATTCTACAACAAATCGATGTCGGTGAAATTGGCCGGTAATTATGTGCATCCGATTTTCTACCCTTTTTAAAGATTGCTATTACCTGGCCCTTCTTCCAGTCCCGTGGAACTTCTGTTCCAATGATCTCTGATAGATGATGGATAAGAAAGGTGCTATATTTGTAACATAGTCAACATAAAATCTTACGGGGATACCGTCTGGGCCAGATGCCTTCCTGGCGTCTAAGGATCTTAACTGTTTTACAATCTCAGATACACTAAACACTATGTCGTTTGTTCGATAATTGAAAGGGGGAATGGTGCTGCAGTCCACTACCGTAAACGAGTTTTTGAAGGCTAGGTTTAGAATTTCGGCCTTCTGTTTATCATCATCCGTTACACTACCCGTACTGCCAGCAAGAGAAGGTATTGAATTAATTTTAGCGTTCATAGCTGTTACGTACGACCAAAATTTTTTGGGGTTATCTGCAGATAAAAATTTCTTTCAAATTCGTTATAAGAATCTCTCATTGTCCTTCTGACAGCTGCTTTCATTTCACATAATTTTTGTTTGTCAGCGATCAGTGACTACGTTTGAGATGACTGTAAAAAATTCTCTGCTTACTCAGCAACTTCCTAATATCTGTGTTGAACCACGGTGGATCCTTTCCCTCCCCTAAATTTGGCTCAAATGGTTCAAATGGCTCTGAGCACTATGTGACTTAACATCTGAGGTCATCAGTCCCCTAGAACTTAGAACTACTTAAGCCTAAGTATCCTAAGGACCTCACGCACATCCATGCCCGAGGCAGCATTCGAATCTGCGACCGTAGCGGTCGTGCGGTCCCAGATTGAAGCGCCTATAACCGCTCGGCCACTACGGCCGGCCCCCTAAATTTTTGGTAGGCACATACTTCTCTAGCACATGGTGGACAATACCTTTGAACTCCGACCAAAGATGCTCAATATCTTTGTGTCCCGCGGTGAATGTTTGGAACTGACTATGAAGATATTCATTAATGACACTTTTCTTTGCTTTTTTTTTTTTTTTTTTTTGCAATTTCCACTGACATAGAAACCACAACGACATTATGGTCGCTAAAACCTTCTTCTAGATTAACTTCCTCAAAAAGAGCAGGTCTGTTTGTCGCCAAGATATCTAATACGTGCCCATCTCGAGTTGGTTTTCTAACCAAGATGAGGCCAGTGTAAAGCAATCACAACGTTGAGGACAAAGTGGTCTTTCATCTTTAACAGAATAAGAGGGATAATAACTTCTAGGGTACTTAACATAGGTGAATGTGGAACGGAGAGGAGAAGTTGTAATTCATAGCAAGTGAAACAGACTGCAAATACTTAAGGGTCAATTGAAGGACAATTTCTTTTGCCACTAGTTCAGTCCTATTCTGAGAGGCGTCTTGCAGCAGTTTTAAACTGCAAACATATATCCTACCACTCTATATGTAAAGCCTTTCCAGCGATTCCCAGTTTCTAAGTTCTAACTTGCTCTATCAGAGACGAGAACGCCGCCGCTTAGAACTTGCTCAGGCAATATACTCATACATTCAAATAACTCAACCATAACTGGAGACAACTGCGGGACAATACTTCCTCCCCCTTATATTCTGACGGCCAGAAAATACTCCCTATTATTCGTTGTAACTTGCGCAGTTAGGTACCATATTTACACTTGAAGACCAATGAGAGGAAGTACTCGTTCAACTTGTATTCTGACAAATATAAAACATTGAGTATTACTCGTTGTGATATTTATGCAGTCAGATATCTTGTTCGTACCAGGAGACAAGTACGGGACAGGGCTTACGCCTCCGTGTATTCTGATACACAAATAGGTCAGGAGTCACTATTCGTAGGAAGCGGCTACACGAATAGCGGGGGCTGAGTTGAAGGGACTGGTTGGTTTTTACGTTAGGTCTCGGGAAAGTGTAGAAAGGGTTTCAGCTTCAAAAGGTGCACTACAAACACAAGAAGAGGCTAGACATACGAAAAACCAATACTGTAGTTGTAAACTGTCGTAGCTGTGTCTAAAATGAACCAGAGCTCCAAGTGCTAATAGAAAGCATTGAATCTCAAATCGTCGTAGGTACGGAAAGTTGGTTAAAGCAGAAAATAAATTCAGTGGACATTTCTAGAAATGACCTAACCCTGTTCAGTAAGGAGAAATCAAATACAGTTGGTTGTGAAGTGTTTATTGGCCTTAGAAGTAATTCGCCTTGAAGTGAAATTGAAGTAGATGGTTACTGTGAGGTAGTACGGGTAGAGGTTATACTTGTCAACTGGAATAAAGCAGTAGTTGGTTCATTTGACCAAGCCCTGACTGAGATGCTGTAGTAGCTGAACAGTTCAAAGAAAACTGGAAGGTCACCTCAAATTGTTACTCCACTCATACAGTTATAGCTTGTGCTGACTTCAACCTACCCAAGATACTTTGGCAAACTAAATGACTAAAGTCGATGGTAGCCACAAAAAATCGTTCAAAATCATACTCAATGCCTTCTCAGAAAATTATTTTTAACAATTACTTCAGGTTCACATTCGAAGTGCAATAGTTCCGAAAGCATACTTCAACTCTTATCAACAAATAATCCTGTCCAAGTAAGGAGCATCATGATAGAAAGATACTGACCGCAGGATCTTATAGCTAGATTGAATATCGTAACATCCAAACCCAGCGTAAATAAACGCGCATACACCTGTTTAAAAAGCATATAAAAATTCCTCTGACACCGTCCTAAGAGAGTCTCCACCCATTACAAACTGGCTATGTAAGCGTAGACCAGATGTGGCTTGGATTCAAAAGAAGTATCGACGGCAATTGAGAGATACCCACAAAATAAATTAATAACAAATAGTACTGATCTCCGCGGTACACAAAACGAGCCGAATACTATTGCAGAAGCAACGAAAAAGGCATGCCAAATTTAAAAGAACGCAAAACCCCAAGATTCATGAAGTTTCTCAGAAACTCGAAATTTAGTGCAAATTTAATGTATTTCCATAACGATATCCTGTCTCGAAACCTGGCAGAAAATCTAACGAGATTCTGCTCGTATATAAAATACACCAGTGGTAGATGCAATCAATGAGATAACGATGATGATTTTATTGATGACAACGCCGCTACAGCAGAGCTACTGAAGACAGTTTTCCGAAACTCCTTCGCAAGAGAAGACGAAGTCAGTATTCCAAAATTCTAATCAAGAACAACTTTAACATGAGTAACTTAGAAGTAGACAACCTTGGTGAAGAGAAGCAGATTAAAACACCTAAGAAAGGCAAGGCTTCCGGTCCAGACTTCATAACGGCTTTCGGAGTATGCTGACACAAGGGCTACATACTTACCAATCATATACAACGGCTCGCTCGAAGGAAGATCCGTACCGTAATACTTGGAAAGTTTCAGAAGCGACATCGATACCCAAGAAAGGTAATAGGAGTATTTCGCTGAATTACAGATCCATATCACTAACATAGATTTTCAGTAGGATTTTGGAACATACACTGTGCTCGAACATTATGAATTATCTCGAAGTAAACTGTTTATTGACCAACAGTCAACACGGATTCAGAAAATATCGTTCATGTAAAACACAACTATCTCTTTACTCTGTTGAAGTAGTGAGTGCTATCAACAGGGGACATCAAATTAAGACCATGTTTTTTGTATTTCCGGAAGGCTTTCGACACCGTTCCTCACAAGCGACTTCTAATAAAATTGCGTACCTATGGAGTATCGTCACAGTCGTGTGAATGGACTCCTGATTTCCTGTCAGAAAGATCACAGTCCATAATAACTGACGTAAAGTCATCGAATGAAGCACAACATCTTCGGTTTCCCTAGGAAGTGTTATAGGGCCCCTGATATTCCTCATTTACATAAACGATTTAGGAGACAGTTTTAATGACAGATGATCTCAGATGTTAAGAGCCATTTGGAGACGATCTAAACAGGCTTCTTAGGTTGTTTATAGATGATGCTGTTATTTGTCGTCATGTAAAGTCATCTGATGATCAAAGATAATTGCAAAACCATTTACACAGTATATCTGTATGATGCTAAAAGTGGAAATTGACTATATCATGAAGAGTGTGAAGTTTTCCACATGAGTACTCAAAAGGATCGGCTAAATTTCAATTACACGATAAATCACACAAACCTTAAGGCTGTAAACTCAACTGAATGCTTATGGGCTACAATTACGAGAAACTTAAATTGAAACGTTCACATTTTTAATGCTGTGGGGAAAGCAAATAACTGACTGTGGTTAATTGACGGAACACTTATAAAATGAAACAGGCACACTAAAGAGACTGCTTACACTACGATTGTTCGCCGTCTTCTAGAGTACTGCTGTGTGGTATGGGATCCGCATCAGATGGGACTGACAGAGGAAACTGAAAAGTTCAAAGAAGAACAGCCCGATTTGTATTATTGTGAAACAGAGTAGAGAGTGCCACGGATATGATACGACAACTGGGGTGGAACTCATTAAAACAAAGGCTGCGGCAGGAACTTCTCAAGAAATTTCAATCACCAACTTTTTCCTCAGAATGTGAAAATATTTTGTTGGCGCCCATCTACGTATGGAGGAATGATCATCATGATAAAATGTTAGAAATCAGAGGTCGCACGAAAATATTAAAGTGTTCGTTTTTCTTGCGCCCTGTTCGAGAGTGGAACGATAGAGAAATAGCACAAAGGTGGTTCGATGAAACCTCTGCTAAGCACTTAATTGTGAAATGCAGAGTAATCATGTAGATGTAGATACAAATATAGATGAATATGTGTTACACATTGCTACTAGGGACAAACTGTATAGCGCTTCTTTTTGTGTAACAGGCAAAAACATGAAGATAATAGAGGTTGCTGGATTCTTATCGGTAACTCAGTTGTCTTCCCTCAGATGTGTACAGTCCTCTTGCCTTCTTGGCGCCTCACTGCAGCAGCATATAAGTGTCACTCCGTAATGACTTCAATGCTCGGTAGTGATACTGCTCCTGACGGCTATTCACTGTGAGTACTTGCTACTAATGACTGCTTCTGACTGATGGTACTGAAGGTTCATTCCTCACTGCCAGCTGTTCACTCCTTGCTGACAGTTATTTAGTCTCCTCGGTTCTCTGCACTAGCGCCTTGTATACTGGATTTTCAGGGACTCATTTGTGACTTTCTTTCGGTGACTCTTCCCAAGGTCCTCCTAACGACCAAGATTCTTCCAGAATCTTCCAGAACTTTCTTGAACACTCTAACTGTATGCCAGCGTCTGCCACTCATGGTGACGCCCAAGGATGTTGTCCTTCCTTAGCCATTACAGCAGTTTGACTTCACACGGAGCACTACCCCACATCCTCGTGTTCACATGAGACTACACCTTGAACGTTACTCTCAATAACGTTTCTCTCCTTTCCTCATAGCTATGTCCTGTTATCTAAACTTAATGATAATCTCAGAACAGTACATGTGAAGTGCGTAGTTTCTTCCGAAAATGTATCAACAATAACAATACTTACACAGTACAGTAATGGTAGTAACTATTGATTTAAAGCTGCAGTTACCAGACAATATTGGCTTGTTTTGAAGGGCAGAATACTTTTACCTTACCACTCATGATAGTTGGATTTATGAAAGGCCGCCCAAAACGAAAATTACAACGACTTGCCGTCCAATATTCAAACAGTCCTCATAAGCGTAGATATCTTTGTAATATACTTACTCATTTTAGGAATAATACTGTTTCTTATACTTCTCTCTTTCATTATTTGATATGTTTCAATCGATTTTCCAGGAGTATAGGAGGCACAGAAACGCTTTCGAAATTTGCGAAAAGGTAAATGCTACGAAAATTTTTTTTACTACAGATTATATCATCCAGAAAAGGGAGAGTTCAACGTCCCATCAATAACGAGGCCTCTAAGAGGAAGCCCAAGCTCGGATTAGGGAAAGATGGGATAGGAAATCTGCTGTGACCATTTATAAGGAAGTATTGTGGTATTAGCCTTAAGCGTTTTAGGGAAATCGCGGAAAACCTAGTTCTGGATCGACTGACAGGAAGTTAAACCGTACTCATCCCGATTCCCAGTCCAGTGTACTAACCACAGCACCACCTAGTTCGGTGTGAAACTCAACTTAGCATGCTTACGAAACCACACAGACAGCCATTTGTTGCAGTCAAATACCCTTAAATAATGTGGCATGAATTCCAAAGGGACCCTTCGACGGTCCTTATACGAGTCCAAGTAACATGAATGGTACTTAATGTACTGGTGTCCAAAATTAAAGCAACAAACGTATTTCTCCATCCTGTCTCATTCACGTTCTAATCATACAAACTGTCTGTAGATATGCGTACGATCGTGTTCTGCACGGAAGGTGGGATGCCGGACAACGGACAACCACGCCAATGATGATCTCAGTTCACGTATCAAACCGGTTACTGCTTGCCTGTTAGCCACATATCCACAATCGCTGTGGACACGGTCACAGACGGTGCAGCAACGCACAGAGACGCATAGCAGAATCTCTGCGGTTGAGGGCCTGGGAAGAATGGAAGCAGGACAGTCACAAACTGATGTAGCCCCATGGCTTAATGTGAATCGTTCTGTTGCTTCTCGGGAGTGCTGACAGTTTACAGAGACAGAGACTGTATCCTCAAAAACAGGGCAGGTTCGACCACGTATAACATCAGAAAGAGAGGACCACAATTTTTCTGTAAAAGCAGGACGGTACCCGCTAGTACTGTACGTCAACTGGCATCTGACTTCGCAGCATTCACTGGACGCGTTGTATGGAGGCAAATGGTGTACGGAAGACTTTGACAGAGTAGCCTTTATTGTCGGAGACCGGCTGTATGTGTATGTCTGACGCGTCTTCACAGATGGAAACGTCTAGAGCGGAGCCGTCAACGTATTAACTGGACGGTCGAACAATGGGCCAATGTTCTTTCGGCAGATGAGCTCAGATTTCGTCCGGAGGGTGATTCTCGACGGATTCGCATGTGGAGGGAAAGTAGAAAATGATTTCGGAATCCAAACATTAGGGAAAGAAATCAGTATTGAGGACAATCCCTAATGGTGTACGCAGGGATTATGTTGAGTACTCGGAGACATCTTCTTGAAACTGTATGGGTGAATTGGCCCAAGGTGTAACTGCTGTCAGGTATGGTGAGGAGATCTTGGGACCTCATCTGCTTTTGTTGCGAGGTTCCGTGAGCCCATACTTCGTACTAAGGGACGATAGTACTCGACCCCATAGAGTACAGGTGATTGATGTTTTCTTGGAGGTGGAAGACATTGCACAGATGGTGTGACCTGCTCGCTTTTCAGGTCTGAATGAAATAGAGTATGTCTGGGACGCATTATGGAGGCCGGTTGCAACACGTTGGCGTCCACCAACCACTCTCCAAAACTTGCGAGTAGCTCTGCGGGAAGAATTGGCGATACTGCCTCAAAATGAGATTTATGACATCATTCACATCATGCCCCGTCGTTGTCAGACCTGTATTACTGCTTTAGGTTTTCACATTCCATATCGAGAACATTAACGAGTTGTCGAATGTGTGTGCAAATCCGTTAAGTTGGAAAAAAACAAGGATTACTTTTGTGTACCATTAAGCTTGTAGCAGTTGTTTACGTTATGTATTCTGTACATTGTTTCTTGTTTACTATCGCCTGTTTGTACTTTTTGTGGCAAAATAAATACAACCTTGAAAAATTTCCGTTTGTTTCTTTAATTTTGTTCACCAGTGTAAAAGGCAGTGATGACCAAGCTGCCGACCAGTTATACCCCACACCAAGTGCTACACATGTTGACTGAATATCCAAAGCGCGCTAGCAGTGGTGCCACTGATTGTTCATCTAAGACATTTGGCCGCGAATTGACCTGCTCTACCTAAACAAGGCTGTGGAATCTTAGGATCTTCATTTGATGACTGCTTTTTGAAATGATCTCAAAATTAGGAATCGATGTCCTGTCTTGTATCCAAAGGCACCCAACACAACTGGCGTTATGTCAGCTATGGCGTTCAATAAGGAAGGGCGCGTTTGCTATGACACCGCCTAACAGCTACAGCCATTATCGTAAAATGATGCTATCGGGACACTTTCGAGAATACTTTGTCTTCTCAAGAGGCTAAAGGTATCACGCAAGAGTTAGCTCCGTAGTAACATGTTTGTGCTTTGTAGTCAGTGGAAGCCGACGCAATTACCTGTATGAGAGCCTGCATATCGTCGTGCATCAAATGGAGTCGAACATTCGACGACGTAAGATGTAAACTGGTTTCTGCTTCCAGGCGTCGAGCCGGGACCGTGGATGAACGGTCTATTGTGATCATGTGAACAACATTGTGGTGTAACGGAACTGTGGAGAATATACGTGGTCCAGCACCCATTCGCTGTCAGGTACAACTGTTTTCTGTCCACTGGTGCGACAAAAGAGTAACTTTCCCAGTAGTATTCTTCTTTCAAAATGACATGTGGTGGTATGACAAAGCTTTTCAAGAGACCACCCGCCTCCATAGCCGAGGCTTCTTACGTCTCTGCCGTGGAACTCGACTCTTGGGTAGAAGAATTGTTCACCACCAGTGATTGGCCAGAAAAAGGTGGAGAAGTGGTGGTGTACAGTTCCTAAACACAACACTTTAGCCAGTGTCCTAAGCTGAATTCTAAACCTCTTCATACCGTCTCATCTGCTGAAGACATGTGGCACCGTTAATGGTGATACGACCGTCGGAAGTGATTGGGAATCCCGGCCGTCCCCCTGATGCCATTTAAGGGTAGCAGGCTTTTAGACCATCATACAACATTAACATGCCTCCTACTTTCAACGGATAAAACATAAATATTTCATGGTAAGAGAAGAAGGGTCATTGGGAGTCGATTGAGAAACCCCTGCATGATTAGGTGCCTAAATTTACGCCTGGGGCAATGGCGTAAGACTTTTTTTTTTTCAAAATCTCCTTATAGGTCAGTTGTTTACAAATATATTCGCTCAGGTGTTGACGTTAACTCGCACTTGATTTCACACTCCGTGAAATAGTAGTACTTTGGTATTTTTGGTCATATCTCATGAGGTGTCGGTAGATCTATGCAAACTGAAATCACATATTCATGTTACCTGTACATTGCTCTAAACACCATCCGAGGTCATTTTCATTCAAGTAAAGGATATATACTTGAAATACCATTTTAGGAGATAATTTTCTCAACACAAATGCCGAGTTCTTATCAGATATCTTGATGGACTTTCAAGATTTTTGTGAATAGATTTGCAATTCAAGTGAGACTCATCTTCTTCGCGACTTAATAGGTTAACGATTGCTTGTAATGCTGTGTCCTAGCCAGCTATGAACGCACTTTGTTTGCCTGGTAGATGTAGGAAGCTTTTTGCCCTTGACTGAAAAATGTAGCGGCACTGTCTATTTTTATGTGCCTGAACTACATGACCGTCCTGGCTATGTACGTACTGCACCTGAACACATTGTTTGTGGAAGCTGATTTTATGCCATACGAACGAAGTGGTTTAAGGATTGTGAAGATTAAAAAAAACGGGACTTATTCAGGAGGAGTGCTGTTTTGCAAGCAGTCCAAGAGGTCTTCCATCACTCTGACAGTGGAACGTCCTCTGGTGTTCCCTACCCCTAGGGCCTCTCTGTCAATTACTTTGTGCGTGTACCATAGTATGACACATACACGGATTTTCAATGATTAGAACCACGAGTGTTAACTGTGTAACATCCACAAACGCGATCGTCGCTAGGGTACAAATTTTGTTACAAACAACTTCAGCGGACATAATACGACCACTTTTACTTACTTTACAAGGTACCTTTCCCACGCCATCCATTGAGCTGGTCTTTTCAGCAGCAGAGTGTTGTGCCCTGTTATAGCTAAACAGCTGCCACACCAACTTGATCGACATTTAGCTGAACCACACTGTGAGGTTAATAATTGGGACCATCCGACCAGCGCCCATTTATGGCTTCCTCTGCTGAGCAACATCTATCCACGCGCAATTCCAAAGAAGCGAGGCCCTTCTTAGGGATACCGTAAGGTACATGAGAACCTGGAATTACCCATAGGGAATTACATACAAAGTTTACGACGAAATAGCTTCCTTTCAAGAAACCTACCGTTACGGCAAGGAAAACAGCTATAATATCGAGGTGAGAGACCTGTCAGATCAGAAGTGTCAGCTTACTGAAAATCCTGAAGAGCATGAGTGGTTCCTAAAGTATAACTGTGGTACTGCTGGCACAGAACACGACAAGAAACTATGGGTGAAATTGAACTGGGCATGGTCGATGCGCAGACTCACTTTACAAATAATAAAGGGTCTCCGGTTTTTGACTATGGGCTGCGAACCAGACAATCAAGCACATTATGTTACTATACTTGCATTCTTATCAGAGGAGTTGGGGCGACCTGATGAAAGCTGATGATACAGCTCTTATATGAATTAGGAACTTAGATATTGACATTTAGTTAATATTTACGTAATTTTGCTTTTCTGTATTTTTGCTATACACATATACTATTGTAATGTACCTGTAAGTATATAATTCATGCATGTGAGCCATACTAATAAATAAATAAAAGCACTACTTAAATACAAAGTTAGTTTCAAAGATGTCGTTGGGACATTATTGCTTTAATACAACTGAGTCTACTTTTTCTGTTATTTGACATGGATCCTCTACAGCGCAATATAAGGTTGTATACTCTCTTTCTATACTTATATTGTACGTAAATAAGCCTTGTTTTTCATCTTTCTATTATATGTAAAATATTTACATAAATAACGTATGTTAACCATATAAAAAGGGCATAGGATAAAAGCCGAAATCTGTGGTCTACTCACTGCAGCGACTGCTGGGTTCGCAGCTTCTTGCTCTTGACGTAGACAACAGACGTGATGGCAATGACGACGACGATCATAGCGCATGCGCAGCCGACCGCCACGTAGAAGGTGCCGCTAGACGTCACCAGGGAGGCGGGGTCCAGCCGGATCGAGTCGTTTCGCGGCGACGCCTCCTCTGAACAAAGAGACGGATTACGTAGTGTCTTACTTCTGTTGTGTCGTCACTTAAATAACGTCCCCCACTTCTGCTTGGGGTCAGAAGCTTTTCCATGAACTGTTCATAACCAAACGATCTGTGGAACTCTAGTAACAGGAATGATAAACGAAATGGTTGGCTATGATACTACATAACTTCTTCATCGGTGCGAGTTCTCCTTCTTCCTTAACACCATTTACGATTTCATTATTACGAATAGTGTATCATACGTACTTGTCACACCCACTCGTTTGCTTAAACAGTATTCTCTCCGTGATGGTTTAAAGCTCCGTAAGCATCCTGTTGAGTTGGTAGGAAAGAGTCACATGATGTGACCCGTAGCGGCTGCAGGGCAAAATTTTGCCACCTTATTCCGTCACTAACACGTTCTATACGCCCGGTAGGTGTCAGAATTCAGTAAACTATATCACGTGCAAAAAGTTCGGCTACCTACACCTCTTTGAATAAAAGGGCAACCCGTACGACCTACACGTGGTAAATACGGCATGTGTATCTTTAATACCTGATACAGGTTGCTCTGACCTTGAAGGGTATTCCAGATATCAATGAAGATATTTTTCCAGTACGATTCTCCTTCACACGAGAACCACCACCGTAAAGCCTGTAGCTTCTAACAATGTTCCTATAACTGTAACGGCAATCAGTTTCCTTGCAGGCAGGCACGCAACTCAAGTCGAGATGAAGCAGAATTCATTCACTCAAAGAGTGATCTGTACGTTGTTGACTCCATAATAAATGACGTCTTCTCAGCACCTCCTTGTAGGAAATATACACTGACGGATACCTGTCACACAGAATAACTTCTGCTATGACGGCTTCCTATATTCTCCAGAAAATATCTTGTAGAAATCGCTGTTGACTAACCTGCGACGATCGTTACATTAGTCTCGTCAAACACTTCAGATAACATGTTGCCCAGGTGAACCACTGCTGAGTCTGGCCTGCTAAATGTGTCCATAATTTTTACTCACAAAACAGTGCCTAGCCTTTGTGCATGGAACCATACACGCACATTAACCCGGTCCAGGGTGCTTAGAGCCCCCTTCTTTAAGCGCACATGGGTAATTCTCATCAGGCGCGTCCATGTCGCGGAAGTGGGCCCGGCTTTCGAGCTGGTGGAAAAGTTCTGCTGGGGACCCAGTAACGCGGGGTATAACGTGTTACCCATTCCCAGGGTTACGGGTGGAGACCACATCGGCAAAGAAGGCGAAGAAGATGGACTTCGGTACTGCGGACTTGGCGTAAGTGGCACCTCATTCCCAAAGTAGTCCAAGGGACGGACAGACAGAGCCCCTGACCCCAGAAAGGCAATCGTCTAGTGGAAGAAAAGCACGATTAAAAATCATCTTGACCTCCTAGTCGGGGCTTTGGACCTGCACTCCACCCTAGCAAAAGAAATCACATGCAAAACCTCCCAATTTAGCCGCGGAACGGAATGGATCAAACGAAGACGACAACAGGCACGAAAAAGGACAATGAGAATTGCCACATGGAATATACAAGGAATTTCTACAGAGCAACGTGAAGTCTTTAAAGAAATAAAGAGCCTTGACGTCGGAATAATGGGCCTAACAGACACCAAAGAGAAAAGGCATGATACAGAAGAGACGAATGATTACATTTACATTTATATTGGAGTGCCAAAGGAACAACGAGCCCAAAGTGGACTTGCCATTACCTTAAAGAAACAACTCAAGAAAAACCTAACCAGCCGGGAATATGTCAATGATAGAATTCTGCAAGTACAGATGAAAATAAAGGGCCATTCTGTGGTGATTTTTGTGGTCTATTCACCAAACGAGCACGCTGATGTAGCGAAGAATGACTTATTCTACACTCAACTGACAAGATCTCTTAAAAATATAGAAAATCGCAAGGAAATCATTTTACAAGGAGACCTAAATGCCAGAACAGGATGGAAAGCTAATGATAACATAGTGGGGCAATATGGTGAAGAAACCATAAATAATAATGGTGAAAGATTGATAGAATTCTACATGCTAAATTACTTAAGAATTCTGAATGGATCGTTCAAGCATAATGACATCCACAGATACGCATGGGCGAAATCAAGCGTTAACATCAAGTCCATTATAGACTATGTCACGACAAAGCAAACAACAAAGCTAGTAGCACAACACGTGAGGGCTATGAGGGGTGCAGAGTGCGGAGCAGACCATTTTTTGCTAATGTCTAAGACATTATTCATGTTTATCAAAGACACAGAAATTCAAGTGGAAACCGAGTCAGAGGAAATTCAATATAATTTACATAGCCTTGACCATAGTTCTACCCGCTTCTTGTACGAGCAATGGCTAGCAAAAAAACTTGCTGCCGTTGAAGAAACCTCTGTAGATAAGATGTATGAGATGGTTAAACAAGCCATCCATAACGCAGCTTATGAAGCACTATGGAAAAAAAAGCAAAACAAGGATAATGGAATGTAGTCGAATTAAGCCGGGTGATGCTGAGTGAATTAGATTAGAAAATGAGACACTTAAAGTAGTAAAGGAGTTGTGCTATTTGGGGAGCAAAATAACTGATGATGGTCGAAGTAGAGAGGATATACACTCCTGGAAATGGAAAAAAAGAACACATTGACACCGGTGTGTCAGACCCACCATACTTGCTCCGGACACTGCGAGAGGGCTGTACAAGCAATGATCACACGCACGGCACAGCGGACACACCAGGAACCGCGGTGTTGGCCGTCGAATGGCGCTAGCTGCGCAGCATTTGTGCACCGCCGCCGTCAGTGTCAGCCAGTTTGCCGTGGCATACGGAGCTCCATCGCAGTCTTTAACACTGGTAGCATGCCGCGACAGCGTGGACGTGAACCGTATGTGCAGTTGACGGACTTTGAGCGAGGGCGTATAGTGGGCATGCGGGAGGCCGGGTGGACGCACCGCCGAATTGCTCAACACGTGGGGCGTGAGGTCTCCACAGTACATCGATGTTGTCGCCAGTGGTCGGCGGAAGGTGCACGTGCCCGTCGACCTGGGACCGGACCGCAGCGACGCACGGATGCACGCCAAGACCGTAGGATCCTACGCAGTGCCGTAGGGGACCGCACCGCCACTTCCCAGCAAATTAGGGACACTGTTGCTCCTGGGGTATCGGCGAGGACCATTCGCAACCGTCTCCATGAAGCTGGGCTACGGTCCCGCACACCGTTAGGCTGTCTTCCGCTCACGCCCCAACATCGTGCAGCCCGCCTCCAGTGGTGTCGCGACAGGCGTGAATGGAGGGACGAATGGAGACGTGTCGTCTTCAGCGATGAGAGTCGCTTCTGCCTTGGTGCCAATGATGGTCGTATGCGTGTTTGGCGCCGTGCAGGTGAGCGCCACAATCAGGACTGCATACGACCGAGGCACACAGGGCCAACACCCGGCATCATGGTGTGGGGAGCGATCTCCTACACTGGCCGTACACCACTGGTGATCGTCGAGGGGACACTGAATAGTGCACGGTACATCCAAACCGTCATCGAACCCATCGTTCTACCATTCCTAGACCGGCAAGGGAACTTGCTGTTCCAACAGGACAATGCACGTCCGCATGTATCCCGTGCCACCCAACGTGCTCTAGAAGTTGTAAGTCAACTATCCTGGCCAGCAAGATCTCCGGATCTGTCCCCCATTGAGCATGTTTGGGACTGGATGAAGCGTCGTCTGACGCGGTCTGCACGTCCGGCACGAACGCTGGTCCAACTGAGGCGCCAGGTGGAAATGGCATGGCAAGCCGTTCCACAGGACTACATCCAGCATCTCTACGATCGTCTCCATGGGAGAGTAGCAGCCTGCATTGCTGCGAAAGGTGGATATACACTGTACTAGTGCCGACATTGTGCATGCTCTGTTGCCTGTGTCTATGTGCCTGTGGTTCTGTCAGTGTGATCATGTGATGTATCTGACCCCAGGAATGTGTCAATAAAGTTTCCCCTTCCTGGGACAATGAATTCACGGTGTTCTTATTTCAATTTCCAGGAGTGTAAAATGTAGACTGGCAATGGCAAGGAAAGCGTTTCTGGAGAAGAGAAATTTGTTAACAGCGAGTATTTATTTAAGTGTTAGGAAGTCGTTTCTGAAAGTATTTGTATGGAGTGTAGCCATGTATGGAAGTGAAACGTGGACGATAAATAGTTCAGACAAGAAGAGAATAGAATCTTTCGAAATGTGGTGCTACAGAAGAATGCTGAAGATTAGATGGGTTGATCACATAACTAATGAGGAGGTATTGAGTAGAATTGGGGAGAAGAGGACTTTGTGGCACGACTTGACTAGAAGAAGGGATCGGTTGCTAGGACATGTTCTGAGGCATCAAGGGATCACCAATTTAGTACTGGAGGGCAGCGTGGAGGGTAAAAATCGTAGAGGGAGACCAAGAGATGAGTGCACTAAGCAGATTCAGAAGGATGTAGGCTGCAGTAGGTACTGGGAGATGAAGAAGCTTGCACAGATTAGAGGAGCATGGAGAGCTGCATCAAACCAGTCTCAGGACTGAAGGCCACAACAACAACAATAGAATATGTGATGACTGCTGGAACCATTCGGTACAAGAGAAGGTAGAAAGTAAGAAGCAAGCTTATAAGAAATGATTGAACTAAAGATCAGACAATGTTTGGCGGGAATACAGAGAGCGGAGAAAATATACACAGAAAACAATAATTAAGGCCAAAAACGAATCCTGGCAGAAAACCGGTGAAGATAAACAAAAAAAATCATGGGGAATACGCAAGCAAATAGAACCTGGAAGGTATTATAAACAATGAGAACACAGAATAAAGACAAAGTAGATATAAACCTTATTTGCATGCACGAATGGGTACAACACTGCCAAGGATTACTGACTGAGAAGACAGTGGCAGTCGCTGAGAACCCACCAGAAATTGAAATCAGTTACTATAATATACCACCGATAACCCCGAAGGAAGTCCAAAATGCAATTAATGCCATGAAAAACACAAAGTCGCCAGTTCCAGAATTAATTTGTATAGAACTGTCAAAGAAGTGCCGTCAAAACTCTTTGAAATATTGGCAGTGATTTTTGACAAATGTGTTAGAGGTGACGAAAACCCAAAGGAATCGAAAAAGGCAACAATTACTTCAATACTTAAGAAGGGCAACATGAGAAACTGTGCAAAGTATCTTGGTGTTGGTGTGACGCTATCCATGGCTAGAGTCTATGGCCGTATCCTAAAAAAGAGGATACAAGAAGAAATAACTGAATCTGAAGAACAAAATGGACTCAGATCTGGTCGCTCCTGTAGTGGTGGAGTATTTACCCTTAAAAACGTTGTGGAGAAAAGGACAGCAAGGGGCCTTACGACCCACCTTGTCTTTGTAGACCTCCAGAAAGCTTACGCCACAGTTCCACAGAACAAGCTATGGACAAGTCTAACTGATAATGGCGTGTCACCGAGCTGTATGAAAGCTGTCAGACTCCTCTACTAAGTTTGTATGGCAATGGTAGAAGTGAGGAATCAACTATCTCAAGAGTTTGAGGTGACAAGGGGACTACCCCAGGGATGCACACTCGCCCATACACTCTTTAAAATCTACCTATAGGAGGCACTAAAATCCTGGAAAAGGAAATGCGGCAGAATTGGGAATCCCTATAGACGATAAGATCTTTTTCACTTTATTTTTTGCTGACGACCAATTGTTAGTAGCTGAAGATGAGGAAGATGCAAATTACATGCTCCGCAAATTAAAAGAAGAATGTGAAAAATGGGGTCTTGTCATAAATGTATCTAAAACAAAGTATCTGAAAGTGTGAGAAAATGCTGTTAACGATTTACAACTCGGTGCTGATACTGTTAAAGGGAGTCATAATTTTAAGTACCCGGGAGTGAACTGTCGTCCAGTGGTAGAAGTACGGATCCTTTAAATAATAAAATTGGCCAGGTCAAGCGATCCATAGAACAACTAAATGGTATTCTCTGACACAAAAACATAACCCGCAGAACAGGACATACCGTCTACCACAGAAGCATTGAAAGTTTCACAACACATGGTGCACTGTTGTGGGAACTAACTCAGAAGCAGAAAGATTGCCTGCTGGCTGTCGAGTTGGGTTTCTGTAGTCGGAGCTGTGTATATTCCAGGCTTGATCAAATTAGAAACGATAGAATCAGAGAGGTTATAAATGTCGACAGCACAATCCTAGTCCACATAGAAAGGAAGCGCCTACTCTGGTATGGTCACTTACAGCGTATGCCCGAGACAAGATGGCCAAAACGTGTATGGAAATCGACTCCACATCAAAGAAGAAAGCTCGGTGGATCTGCGAGATGGTGAAAGATGAAGTCAACGAAGCAATGGCGGCGAGAGGTCTTAATGAAGGAGACTGGAATGACGGTGAACGATGGAGAGTGGGATGCGAGAGGCGGCGGCAGTCGTAGAAACCTCAAAAAGTGACCAAAGTAGCGTTCGGTCTTAGGTCCTTTCCTGTTCTTGACATACATTAATGACTTACCATTCCACATTGATGAAGATGCAAAGTTAGTTCTTTTTGCTGATGATACAAGTATAGTAATAACATCCAAAAACCAAGAACTAAGTGATGTAGTTGTTCAAATGGTTCAAATGGCTCTGAGCACTATGGGACGCAACTGCTGTGGTCATTAGTCCCCTAGAACTTAGAACTACTTAAACCTAACTAACCTAAGAACATCACACACATCCATGCCCGAGGCAGGATTCGAACCTGCGACCGTAGCAGTCGCACGGTTCCGGACTGCGCGCCTAGAACCGCGAGACCACCGCGGCCGGCCGATGTAGTTGTAAATGATGTTTTTCACAAAATTATTAAGTGGTTCTCAGCAAACGGACTCTCTTTAAATTTTGATAAAACACAGTATATACAGTTCCGTACAGTAAATGGCACAACTCCAGTAATAAATATAGACTTCGAACAGAAGTCTGTAGCTAAGGTAGAATTTTCAAAATTTTTAGGTGTGTCCATTGATGAGAGGTTAAACTGGAACCAACACGTTGATGGTCTGCTGAAACGCCTGAGTTCAACTACGTATGCTATTAGGGTTATTGCAAATTTTGGTAAATTAGCTTACTATGCCGACTTCCATTCACTGCTTTCGTATGGCATCATATTCTGGGGTAATTCATCGTTGAGTAGAAAAGTATTCATTGCTCAAAAACGTGTAATCAGAATAATTGCTGGAGCCTACCCACGGTCATCCTGCAGAAATTTATTTAAGGATCTAGGGATCCTCACAGTAACCTCACAGTATATATATTCACTTATGAAATTTGTTGTTAATAATCCAACCCAGTTCAAAAGTAATAATAGTGTGCATAGCTATAACACCAGGAGAAAGGATGATCTTCACTATGCAGGGTTAAATTTGACTTTGTCACAGAAAGGGGTAAATTATGCTGCCACAAAAGTCTTTGGTCACCTAACAAACAGCATAAAAAGCCTGACAGATAGCCAACCAGCATTTAAAAATAAATTAAAAGAATTTCTAGATGACAACTCCTTCTACTCATTGACTGAATTTTTAGATATAAATTAAGGGAGGGAAAAAAACCAACTTAAACATTTGTGTCATGCAATATCTTGTACAGACATCTTTTATTAACCTGACACGTTCCACATCATTATAAGTGTCGTATTCATGATCTATGGAACAAGTATTAATCTAATCTAATCTAATCTCACACTGACTTACGTTACTAATTGCACTTAGTGCCAGTGCCCTGCTCCTAATGAAAGTTCAAACGTTTCTGAGCTGTCATCGACAAAACATAGACTTACTTCAGTTTTCTTCGAATCATGCGCTTATTAAAGAAATAAGACGCATTTACTCCAGAGACTGACGATTTCTGTCCAGGAATTCTGATTTTCATTTAGAGTGATTCTCTTCTTTACATCTCTTTCTTATTATGATTTATGTATGAATAGTCGAGTATAATGTCAGTGACTAATATATTCATCTGCAGTTTCGACAGCTAATGCATTTCAGTAACACGAATCTGGAAAACACAGCTCTTTCACATATCGGTAGGTGTAGTTAATGCAACAGACTGACTAGTGCGATGTGTGTAACTGCGCATCGAAACATTCAGCGTACACAATTTCATGTTCATGTACTAACAAAATTTCTGATTTGTATATCTACAGAACTTTGTAACCGTAAGACAAATTCAAGCTGCATGTCGCACCGGGACTACGTAGAATCCCCATCTTTCACTCTGGTGGAAAACGCTCCGCTGTTGAACACATACGTCTGAATCTTCCAGCGCTACTCTCCCATAGTATTTCATTGTTATAAGGATATTGTTCATCTGCTTAATCGGTTGCCAACTATTTAAAGATTCTTAACCATATGTAACATTCCTTTCATTAGTCTGTATTCCATGTACAAATATGACATTTGCGAAGTTTGGGCACATACAAATTTCACAAAATTAACGAAAAATGTAGACGAAGCCCGTCGGTGGATTACCTTCATTCATTGTGTAATCAAGAAGTTCCAAGTCTCTGACTGACCTTTAAGGCAGATCTTGTTGCGCCGGAAGTTGAGGCAGGTCTGGTTGTGCAGCGGGTTGTGCGAGCTCACGTTGAGCTGCAGCAGCACCTGGATCTCCGCGCTCACCACTCCTGTGCACGGGAACCGAACCCTGCAACCGCAGCACCACAGCCTCTTTCAGCACTCCACACAGCAGCTGACGCCTTCAATTAGATTATAGCGTTGCGACCCGCAAACACTATGGTGATTCTGGCAGCCCCATTACTTAAAGCATTGGAACGTCCGTGAGCATAGTTGTAAGATCCGTTCGAAAAATTTACGGAAAAAGTAATATTTTGATACTCTTCATCTTCTAGTGGTACCTGAAGCAAGAGCTAAACATACTCAACAGTCGACGAGAAAAGTTAGTATGGGAGCCCAGGGAACGTGAACAACCGGCCACAACATGATACGCGATCAGCGAGTGGCACTCATTGAAAAGAGAAGAGAAGCTTGTTCACCTTTCATCAGAATGAACGAATGATACACTTTTTCCCACAAAATTTGATATTTATTTAAACTTTTTATTCGTTTGACAAATGATTTCGGCTTTTTAAGCGATTGTCCAGCTACAAAATGGGGATACACTGCTGTGGAAGCAAATTACTCTTTTTCCTTTGCGTATAGATGTACACAAACAGATCTTCGAAATTAGTAGACGACACTCACTTTCATTCTTGGTAAAGACAACTTCTTTGCGCGTTTCTCACCATTTGTGTACAATCTAACTGTCAAAACATGAAGAACATTTGCAAAGTAACACAAGACATAAATTCGCTGCAATTTTTATTAATATGAGAACTTTCGTAGCTACCTATACTTCGGCTAATTTACTTTCACAACACTGTGTTCCCATTTATTGATGAAAAATGGCTTAAAAAGCGGAAACCAGTTTTGAGATGATAGAACAGTTTACATAAATAACAGCTTAAATCGTAAAAATGCTGCACTGATTCCTTAAGAATGTGGCTTTGTATCTCCAGTGAAGAAGAATGATATAATAAGTAGTTGCTCTGTTAGTTGTAGTATAAATAGTTGCAGTCATTATTGTTGTAATAGCACGAACAGCAGCAGGTGAAGAAACTAAAAGTAATATAATTAGAAACAAATAGAACATAGAGAAAATCCTCGGCTCTATTTCTGTGATGAGAGGAGAATATCCAACTTGAAACAAAGAAAGATGCCAAGGAAAAACTGAATACTATGTGGACTGTGCGTAGTCATCATTTTTTCTGGAAGGTGTCAAAAGGTAGCAGAACCATTATGGAAATTTCTGGAAATTTTGTTTCAACTTTAGTATACAGGGTGAATGTTAATGAAACCGACAAAGTTCGGGGACGGACTCGTGACTGGGAATGGAGGAAGAAACGTCCCATGAACATGTGTCCGGAAATTCATCGCTTCCACGGTAGATAGCGATGACGAATGAAAGTTCCTCTCACCATGTGCCGTGTGTTCCTTGTGTGTTGCAGGCTGTGTAATTAACGGAGCGTACTGTAAGCAACAGAATGATCCGGTAAACACGCCGGGAACAAGCCGAGATGGTGTTTGTGTACGACCAAGCAGATGAAAATGGTCAACAGGCAGCACGGCTACAATAGAACTAGTACCCTCACAGACACCAACCACATCACACTACATTTTTAGCTCTTTATGGACGTTCGTGTGATCATTCGTCCTTTCAGACAGACAAACGTGCAGGAGGGCGGTGGACTGTGCATACACAAAATCTGGAGGACCGTGCTGTGCAGAATGATGAGACGAACCCTACTAACAGCTCCAGGCAACATCGTTTAGGCTGAAGTACGATTATGTGTATCCTGCACGACAACCGCAATTATCCCTACCATCTCCATCGTGTGGAAGGATTATCAGCAGCGGATTTCCCTCTAAGGAAGCATTTTGTCTCTGGTGTTTGGAAAATGGTTCAAATGGCTCTAAGCACTATGGGACTTAACATCTGAGGTCATCAGTCCCCTAGACTTAGAACTACTTAAACCTAACTAACCTAAGGACATCACACACATCCATGCCCGAGGCAGGATTCGAACCTGCGACCGTAGCAGCAGCGCAGTTCCGGACTGTAGCGCCTAGAACTGCTCGACCACAGCGGCCGGCTCTGGTGTTTGCACCAGACCATTGCAATTATGGAATTTACGTCATCAGCACTTTTTGCCGACAAAGCAACTTTTACCAGAAAAAATGGTTCAAATGGCTCTGAGCACTATGGGACTTAACATCTATGGTCATCAGTCCCCTAGAACTTAGAACTACTGAAACCTAACTAACGTAAGGACAGCACACAACACCCAGCCATCACGAGGCAGAGAAAATCCCTGACCCCGCCGGGAATCGAACCCGGGAACCCGGGCGTGGGAAGCGAGAATGCTACCGCACGACCACGAGATGCGGGCTAACTTTTACCAGAACTAGCAGCATCAATCTGCATAATCTTCATCAGTAACCTGCAGACATCTCATCAGTATCGGCACAGAATCAGTGTGTGGACTCACCGTCCATTTCCGGACAGATGTTCATAGAAACTTTTTCCGTCCTTTTCCAGTCAGGAATCCGTCCCTGCAGTTTGTCGGTTTCACTAACGGTAACCCTGTATAACGGGTTGGGTTGGGTTGTTTGTGGGAAGAGACCAAACTGCGAGGTCATCGGTCTCGTCAATCAGGGGAGGACGGGGAAGGAAGCCGGCCGTGCCCTTTCAGAGGAACCAACCCCGCATTTGCCTGGAGCGATTTAGGGAAATCACGGAAAACCTAAATCAGGATGGCCGGACGCGGGATTGAACCATCGTCCTCCCGAATGCGAGTCCACTGCGCCATCTTTTTTTTTTTTTTTTTTTTTTTTTAAGAGGTGCGGGAGGGCGAGGAAGGCAGAGCGATCAGGGGTCGTTACCTGGTCACAGTGTCCCCCTCGTCCGTCAAGGAATCAAGGAATCAGGGATGGGCAGAGGAAATCTTTTGTGGGAGTTATTATTTATTTATTTATTTTATTTACTGTTTTTAAT
The DNA here is from genome assembly GCF_023898315.1 of Schistocerca nitens. Taxonomy (NCBI): domain Eukaryota; kingdom Metazoa; phylum Arthropoda; class Insecta; order Orthoptera; family Acrididae; genus Schistocerca; species Schistocerca nitens. The sequence continues at coordinate 974,912,760 of NC_064614.1, read as the reverse complement.
ACATTCTTAGTGTGGTTTTACTTTATACCACAACAAAAATAAATGCATCTAGCACCTCATCGTGCACTGAGCAAAGAAAACAATATCTCGGCACGTTCCTACACCGAGGTAATGTATATGGGGAAAACGAAAAAAAAGTGCTGCATACAGGATGCAGAAGGGTGTGTCGGTACTCTCCTTACGCTTCATCATCCAGGTACGTCTTCACGTATATCATGTTATTCCACCGAGAATCGAACTTAGTCTTGTCAGCTCACTCAATGGGTGTCTTCTCCTACCTGTTGATGATCCAGCTGCATGGAGGGTCGCGTAGGGCACTAACTAACTAATTAGAAAAATACTGTCTGTATTTTGGGTTGCGTACGATCTTGCAATGACGTTCTTGTAGGTAGTTCCAAAAGTCGAATACATCTTTAGGTCCATCGTGAAATAAGTAGTGTACCGCATGTGCACGGATCCACGTGACAGCGTTGGTCTTGGCGCGTGGGTAATACCGTTGATCCGGAAATTGTAGAAACCGAGGTGTAATGTGTTCCGGAGTCACTCGTAGAAAATACGACAAAATTTGTCGCACCAAGCGCCATACTTCTTCTGCCGCGCCACATGTGAGATGGTGTTCGTCCGTGTCTGGCATCCCGCAGTCTACGCAGAGAGGCGATTCCGCCATGTTTATCTTGTGGAGGCGTGATCGGGTGATCTGCTTACCATTGACTGTGATGTACCATGTGGATCGGACGGCTATGTCCAGTGTAACCGCGTGAATCGTCTTCGACAGCACCTTCCAATTAACCTGAGGGCTCTTGGTCTCCACGATGTTTGGTGGGCGCCTCTGCTGTACGACATGATATATATCCCGCGCCGACCCCTGTTTCGTCGGTGGTACTACGATACGGACATAGCTGTGTTCATTGTAAAAGTTCCCGAAGTAGTAGAAGGGTGGGGGTATGTCTTGCGTCGTCTGTGGGGGCATAAGGGAGGGCGGAGCTAGGGACTCCAACAGCAAACCTGTCAAACTTTCCGGGTGGTGGCGTCAAAGCTTGCTCTGTGAGCTGACTTACAGGGCCACAGCTCTATCGTGGACATGGACTAGACCAAGACCTCCCCTTTCTGGGAGAAGGGTCAGTGACTCATAACTGACTTTGAAGAGTATGCCTGTACTGACGTAGGCTCCGAATGCCGCTAATAGACGTCGAGCCATCAGTAACGGTATTGGAAGAACAGGCGCTATGTGTGGAAGGCGTGATGCGAGGTAAACATTGACGAAGTGTGTCCTTTGGAGAATGTCGAGGGTCCGCAGACGAAGGTTGAAGATCTGGACCCAAATTTGTTGTAATAAGCGGCGGTAGTTAAGAGCCGCAGTGCGCCGTATGTCGTCGTGAAACTCTATTCCGAGACATTTGGTAGTGCCACGAAGCTGTAGGGGTTCGACACACGCTGGGGTCAACCCGTCTCCTACGGCCGTGGCGACCGATTTGGCGACGTAGAGACAGCTGCCGGAAGCCACACCGTACGTGGTAATCCATTCTAGTGCTCTGATGACATCGTCGCGATTGCGGAACACGAGAACCAGGTCGTCTGCATATGTTGTACAGCGAAATGTGACGTCACGTAGGGTAAGACCGGTGAGGCGTTGACGGAGGCCACAGAGGAGCGGTTCCAGTGCCAGAGCATATAGTAACGTTGACAAGGGGCAGCCTTGACGCACGGAGCGGAAAATCGGAAGGACTGCGAGAGACACCCGTTAACGAGCTATTTGGAAGTCGCCCCTCGGAGGAGGCGCATCACGACGTCTGTGAATTGCTGTGGGTACTGCATGTGCTGGAGAACGGACGTTAGGTACGTGTGATCCACTCGATCAAAAGCTTGGCTCTAATGGTCTGGTGAATATCTTCATGTCGCAGTTGACGAGTGTTAGTGGGCAGTAATCTTGTATTCGAGCCCCACCTTTAGGATTGTGAACTGGTATAATTATTCCTTCTACGAAGGTCGCAGGGAGCGGCACCGCGGGGAATTTAAGCTCCCGACAGATTGTTAACTTGGGAGCCAGTAAATACTGGAAAGTTCTATAAAACTCCACAGGGAACCCGTCGGGGCCAGGAGACTTATTCGCCGCTCCTTTACCGATGGCGCCGATATCTTCGTCTTCCGTAATGTCGTTCAATAATTCAGTTTGTAAATCCTATGGGACAATGCCGTAAACCAGTTGTGAGACTGCTATCACCGTCGTCGGGTCGGAACATTGAGCAGAATAAAGTCGTGCGTAATGGTCGAAGAAGGCTGCAGCAATATCGCGTTGTGTGGTGTGATGACGGCCGTCCTCAGTGGTGATGGCATGTATCAGCGCCCGTCTTCGCAGTGTACGTTCTCGGATGACGTGGTACATGGTGGGTCAATCCGTTGCGAGTCTGTCTTGTGTTCGCGCACGGACGATCGTCCCTTCGAGGTGTCGACGCATATGGGTTACGATCTGTGCTTGCAGTCTGAACTGTCAACTGTCGTTCCGGTGTGGGTGGCAAGGAGGCGCATTCGCAAAGGACGGTGAAATAAAAATCGAGGGTCTGCCGCCTCCAAGCAGCAGTCTCACGACCATACGTAATAAAGGTTCTCCGTAGGGCCGGCTTGGCGCAGGTTAACCACCAACTAATCGACGTTTGATACGTTGGGATGCGGCGGACGCACAAACTCCATGTGTCTTCGATGGCGCATCGACAATCCGGAGAAGCGAGATGAGCAAGGTTTAATTTCCAGGGATGTCGGCTGTGCCACACCCGTTGGCGACGAAGGGTGACGGCACATATATAGGCCTCGTGATCAGAAAAGGCTACTGGCCACACCTCCGCGTCACTCACCATTGCCGCGAGAGAACGGGAGACGTAAATCCTATCGAAGCGACTAGACGAGTGACTCGTGAAATGGGTGTATCCCGGTCTATTTCCTCGGACATGTCCCCATGCATCTACCAGCTGGAGATCGCCGATGAGTGTCCCAAGTTCGGGGCACGGTGAATGGCGTGTCAGCTGATCTTTAGGTGCTTGGGTGCAATTTAAATCGTCCCCTAATAGCAAGTCACCGTGCCTGGCTGAAAAAGCGGTGCTATTCCTTCTGCGAAGAAGAGCGATTGGTCACGACGGCGATTCGTTCCGGAAGGGGCGTACACATTGATAAACCGGACGCCTTGCACCGTTACGGCCATTCCTCTAGCGTCAAGGAGATATCGGACTTCGTCCGCCTCGAGGCCCTCTCTGAGGAGAACTGCGACTCCACTGTTAGTTGGCGAGGCGTGGTACACATGAGCCGCAAACCGTACATACCCGGGAAATCGGCGACGAAGACTTCTTGGAGAAAGACAATATCAACATACGCTGCATTGATCATGTCTTGGAGCAGCGACAACTTCTTACGTGTCCGAATGGTGTTAATGTTGATGGTCGTTAAGCAATAGGTCTGTAGATCGTCTCCTGCGGTGGGGGCCGCCGTCAGTGTCGCCGTTAAAGGTGGGGCCTGTGATCTGCTGGCCGCGTCCGCGCCATCATATGTTGCTGCTCGGGAGGGGCCGAGATGTGGGAGGAGAGACCTCTCTCCTCATCCACCACAGCGGCCGTAGAATCGTCTTCAATGTCATCCGCCGAAGGTCCGTAAGTTAAAGGTGGCTGCGGTAGAACACTGGTGGACTGAGAGACTAAGGGTGAATCCGCAGTTGTATCCGGTTGTGTACCAACGGCGGGCGCTGTGCTGGCCATCCGTTTGCCCGAGAGAGCGGAATCGGGTTTGTCAAAATCAGACAAAGTGACAGGTGAGAGCGATCTCGTGTCATCCATTTTCCTTGTCGTTTCGTCGGCCGTCCGGTCGTCAACTGGAGAAGACGTCCGCTGGAGGCAATCGTCAGAGGGTGTGCGACGTCGCTCTTTATATTTCCTCGGTGACCTTTGTTTGCGGACGTGGGTTTCTGTGTCCGAAAGAGTTTGTGGTTCCCGTATCGCATCCTCCTCAGGTAGAAAGGCAGAGGTCGGTACAACCCTAGCGTCGAGTTCCATTCTCTCGTCCAAATCTTCATGTGGAGTCGATGGGCGGCATTCTTCAATCTCTGCAGACACCGTAATGGTGTTGGTCAATCCAGGACTGGCGACAGGTGTGCATTCTAACGCTTCCTGTCTTCCAAGGGGGTTGTCGCCTGTCATGACGGTCGATCGTGTCACCTCTGCGAAATTGAGGGGGAGGGCCGTGAGTGTAGGAGATGGTGTCTTGTCATGTAATGGAAGTTGTGTAACCCGACGTTGAATACACGCCGAGCGCACAAGACCCTCCAGGCCGCAACCAGAACAAGTACGAGGTTGTACGTCGTACGTTACTATTGCTCGACGGCCACCTATGACTAAGTAGGATGGCACATGTTTCTTTAATTTAATTTTCACTTGTCGGACGCCGTTGAGGACCTGGTATGTCTCGAAGGTGTTCCATTTTTCGGCCACGTGGCTAATTACCGTCCCACAAGAGCGGAAGGCTGAGGTAACGACGTCCAGTGGCACTTCGAAAGGGAGTTCGAAGACTCTTAGTGTGCATAATCCTAGTACAGCATGGTCAATAGTAACCTCACCGATGTGACCATCGGAGTGTTTGAACTTGAGAGTGTTCGCGCATCTGTTCACAACTGCGTGACATAACTCGTCATCGACCATCTTGACGTAAACGACGCTACTTGGATAGGTGGATACCAATGATGTGCTGTGTTCGTACTTGAACTTCGTCACGGATGAATCGTTCCACTTCAACGGCTCGTAGTCGTGCGTAGCCGGGCTGGAAGCTGATCTTGATGGTAGCTTTTCTGTACGAATGAGCTATGACGACTCAATGCTAACGGACGGGAGTATTAGCTGCGGCGAGGAAGTAAACAAACTACGCGCGCTCGCGACTCTGCGGACGGGACGTAAACAAGACGTCCTCGCTGGTCACCAGCCGAAAGCAGACTCGACCTCGCTCGGTCCCTGTATAACGGAAACATATAAGACTGTCTAGTCACATTAGACTGTCGAACTGTGTTGTGTACATACACTCCTGGAAATGGAAAAAAGAACACATTGACACCGGTGTGTCAGACCCACCATACTTGCTCCGGACACTGCGAGAGGGCTGTACAAGCAATGATCACACGCACGGCACAGCGGACACACCAGGAACCGCGGTGTTGCCCGTCGAATGGCGCTAGCTGCGCAGCATTTGTGCACCGCCGCCGTCAGTGTCAGCCAGTTTGCCGTGGCATACGGAGCTCCATCGCAGTCTTTAACACTGGTAGAATGACGCGACAGCGTGGATGTGAACCGTATGTGCAGTTGACGGACTTTGAGCGAGGGCGTATAGTGGGCATGCGGGAGGCCGGGTGGACGTACCGCCGAATTGCTCAACACGTGGGGCGTGAGGTCTCCACAGTACATCGATGTTGTCGCCAGTGGTCGGCGGAAGGTGCACGTGCCCGTCGACCTGGGACCGGACAGCAGCGACGCACGGATGCACGCCAAGACCGTAGGATCCTACGCAGTGCCGTAGGGGACCGCACCGCCACTTCCCAGCAAATTAGGGACACTGTTGCTCCTGGGGTATCGGCGAGGACCATTCGCAACCGTCTCCATGAAGCTGGGCTGCGGTCCCGCACACCGTTAGGCCGTCTTCCGCTCACGCCCCAACATCGTGCAGCCCGCCTCCAGTGGTGTCGCGACAGGCGTGAATGGAGGGACGAATGGAGACGTGTCGTCTTCAGCGATGAGAGTCGCTTCTGCCTTGGTGCCAATGATGGTCGTATGCGTGTTTGGCGCCGTGCAGGTGAGCGCCACAATCAGGACTGCATACGACCGAGGCACACAGGGCCAACACCCGGCATCATGGTGTGGGGAGCGATCTCCTACACTGGCCGTACACCACTGGTGATCGTCGAGGGGACACTGAATAGTGCACGGTACATCCAAACCGTCATCGAACCCACCGTTCTACCATTCCTAGACCGGCAAGGGAACTTGCTGTTCCAACAGGACAATGCACGTCCGCATGTATCCCGTGCCACCCAACGTGCTCTAGAAGGTGTAAGTACACTGTACTAGTGCCAACATTGTGCATGCTCTGTTGCCTGTGTCTATGTGCCTGTGGTTCTGTCAGTGTGATCATGTGATGTATCTGACCACAGGAATATGTCAATAAAGTTTCCCCTTCCTGGGACAATGAATTCACGGTGTTCTTATTTCAATTTCCAGGAGTGTAGTTCCACGTAGTCAGCGCGTACATAACTTTCCCACTAGAGCGCGCCCCGCTAAGCACAAAAGCGCAGGCGCAGCGCTCGTCCGTCTCCGCACCACGAGATGGCGCTGCCAGAGAGACAGACCAAATTCTGCTTCCGCTTATCCGCGTATTAATATGTAACACATCCAATGAGATTGCTGCTTACGTAGAACCTTTTTGTCCTCGCGGATCACACTCGCACAGTGATACATGAACGCGTGAGGTATTATAGCGAGTAGACAGACCTCCGATTAGTCGGTCTCCATCAGTCTGTACCAGTTGCATTTGTCGGCACCTGTCTGTACCAGTTTACATTTGTCTGTACCAGTCTATAGTCAAGTTTCACTCTGCGCCTAATAAGATTACCACATTCCTGTATATAGCCATGAAGATAAATGTATAGACACTTTTGTCAAGTATCAGAGATATATGTGAGAATAAGATTAATGTACCAATACCAAAGGAACTCTAGATTGTCAATTGTAAATAGCTTCCGGAACCAAGTTAAGTAATTGTTATGCTTGTTATTATTTTAATAAATGTGTGAGAAAATTAATCAAGTTGTGTTTAAAGTTGGTCACCGTCAAACTGCTACTCTAAGCGTGGAAGTGGCCTTTCTATTGTCTGACCTAACGGCAGAAGATAAACACGCCACGATAAGACCACGAGACATCTTGCTGACACTCGCCTACCTCGTTAGAGCGACAAGTCAAATAATCTGATGGTGTGTGTACTGAAGGTCTTACAGTACGCACACCACAAACTGCTGCGAACTTGAAATGTAACGGTAAAAATTTATCTCTTGAAAAATGATAATGCTTATAATGACTACGAAAGTAAACAGTAATTGTAGTGCAACTCTTAGATATACTGAACATGTAGAATTTCAGCATCTATGCATCGACCAAAGCTTGAAATGACTTCTGACTATCTCTTTGTTGTAGTTCAACAAATATTGAAACCAGAGACGTTACAATAAATAATCTGTTAGAACGAATGACTTAGAAAACAGTAGAATGAAGCCGTGGCAAAATAATTACAACGCCGGAAAGAATTTCCTACAGTATAACACTGGACAAAATTAAATTTCTAAAATGAATGCAAAGCCGACTCCAAATGAACACGGAAACTGTCAGCTGGAGCTAATATTACCTTCCACACGATTACAGCGCCTAGAATGCTTATGTTTTTCATTTTAGTCCTCGTAGTCTCATACTGATTCCTCTGAACTTAACTACGACGTCTACGAGTATCTCTAGCTGCATAGTAACTGCAAATTTAAACGTTGGTACATAATAGTGATTATCTTAGTCTTAAATATGTAGCGTATGTATAATCCCTACACCTAGTAAACGAATCAACTTCCATATTGCTTTCAATGAATTGTAGTATTTTGTTACGTCCTCTAATGAAAATATTGGTTTTCTTCTTTTCCATTACTACTTTTTCACATCAACTCCGCGTTCTTAGATAGACTCAACAAGAACAATCGCTCAAAAATTATTTGCGTGCAGAAAAAACCCTATACTAATATTCAAGTACATGCAGTGTCAGTAAACACGGTAGCGTTCAACTTTCTTTAATGATAATGTTAAAACGTTTGTAGACATTAGCAGGAGTAAAAAGTACTGTATAATATTTGCATATATCTTGATTCGTAAGATACCGAATAGTCACTCCAGAGTGGGAAGCTACCTACCAATACTCCGGTTGGCTATAATTAAACTTTCCCTATTTAGCACGTTATAACACGGAAACTAATTACCGTACGATACCACACTTGGTAGCATTAATGTCAAGGACATGGGGAAGAGAAATAATGCAGAATCAATTCAATTAAAAAATGGTTCAAATCGCTCTGAGCACTATGGGACTTAAATTCTGAGGTCATCAGTCCCCTAGAACTTAGAACTACTTAAACATAACTAACTAAAGGACATCACACACATCCATGCCAGAGGCAGTATCTGAACCTGCGACCGTAGCGGTCGCGTGGTTCCAGACTGTAGTGCCTAGAACCGCTCCGCCACTTTGGCCGGCTCACTTCAATTGAAACACTTTTAATGTGTTGCTACGGCATGATACCATTACGTACCGGTATCGCTACTGCATCAAAAGGGGCTCAGTATGGCTGCCATCAGTGTCCAGAAGAGTCTGAAAGGGCAGGTTGCAGCCTGCACCACAGAACAAAGCATGTCCGTAGGCATACTGGCTATATCTCTTGATATGCTGCGCTTCAGATCAGCACATGTGTGGAATGTTCCACTGGTAAACCCTGTTCTTCAGGTAGCCCCACAACCAAAAATCACAGGGAGTGAGATCAGGTGATCGTGCCGGCCAAGCATTTGGAAACGATCGGCTTATAATTCGGTCGTTTCCAAATGTGTTTCGGAGAAGCTGATGAACTTCACGAGCGATGTGCGGTGAGGCTTCACCTTGCGTGAAAACTGTTGAGTTCAATGTGTTTCTCTTCTGTAGAGCGGTATGCAATAGCGAAGCATATCGCAGAAACACTGGCCAGTCACAATGAACATCTTTGGTCCTTGAGCGCCAAACCGTTCAAAACACACTGGGCCAATAATGAACGTAGCTATGAAGCCGCACCAAACGTCGGCACGTTCACCATACAGAGTCGCTCCATGCCCAGTGACTCGAGCTGAAGATCCCTACACTCGGCAATTCTTTGTGTTCACCTCAATCGAAAGAGAAAAATGAGCTTCGTCTGTTCATAGGATGGTCCAGGACCAGCCCTCGTCAACTTACGTCCTTGCGAAGAAAGTTGAGAGCGAAGTAAACACTTGGTGCAAGCTGCTGTACGATACAGATCTTGTACAGATACCATTTGAGAATGTTTCGAAGCATTCTACATATAGCGGGCCACGAGATGTTGAACTGTCGTGTCACAGCGCATGCACTGCCTGAGGATTGGGAATTGCACGCCGCGTTGTCCGCCTTAGCAACAGCGATTTCATCAACCAGTTGTGGTGCAACCGGTCGTCGACCTCCTTCCAGAGTGACGTCCGGATCTCCAGTTGATTCTAAGTTCTTCATCAAGCTCCACACAGCAGGTGGAGAAAGAGGACACTTCCGTAATCTTTTCAGTCGGCCATATTCTCGAAGTGCAGCTGCAGTATTACTGTTGTTTTGATAATAGAGCTTCACTAACAAAGCCCTGCTCCTTTTGTCCACTATCATGTTGACACGTCAACAAGCGCACTGCGACTGGTCAGGTGTGTGAGACTACCAATCACGATTACTGATCACCTGGTGGCCATAGCTGGAACTGGACGGTGGCGCTGTACGCCTGGAAATCATGCACCTCATACTATGGTCGTTAATGCGAGCAAGTTTGATACTCGTACGGCGATTACTTTCCGTGGTATAACGTGTTAAGTAGAGAAAGTTTAACTATAATCATCCGGTACATTGATGTATACATATATTTATTTCACGTATTTGAAGAGTTAAAAATCTCATGAAAACCGAAAACTATGTACTTCTTTTTGTACGAGTACATAGCCTATTTGTGTCCAAAACAATGAGAATGTATTTTTCTGTGCTGCTTTCTTCATCACTGAAAAAAATTATGAGAAATCAGAATATAAATCATTTATGAAGAACGTTCCCGTACCAGGGAACTGTCTGTGTGTAAGTGCCGACAAACAGTTTTTGTTACAATTCCTATTAATAAAACATGAGATACAAGTACAGAAGTACAGCAGAAATGTTTTAGTTAGTAGCTTCATCTCAGATTAAGAAGAAGTCAAAACCAAGGTGAGAAACAATAGCTGAATGAAACGAAGTTCAGCGTAAAGAGAACAATGAGCAATCAATGACTTTGAAAGTAATGTGTGTCAACCGACCTGAGTAAAAACCCTGAGAGATTCTGTTGTTATTTAAAATCAGGAAGCGATTCGAGATCATCTATTCATTTGCTCAGAGACTACACTGGCCCCGAAGCGAAACATACATAGATAAGGCCTATGTACTGACAATGTTTCACCTCGTATCGATTTGTAAAATGACCTGCAGAGGGTTGATGAATGGTGCACGCACTGGCAGTTGACACGAAACGTAAATAAACGTAACATACTGCACTTACATAAGAAAAAAATGCTCTACTGTACTATTGATGAGAAAATGATAGAAACACTATGTACCGTAAAGTATCTAGGAATACCTATCCAAAAAAATGGTTCAAATGGCTCTGAGCACTATGGGACTTAACATCTGAGGTCATCAGTCCCCTAGAACTTAGAACTACTTAAACCTAACTAACCTAAGGACATCACACACATCCATGCCCGAGGCAGGATTCGAACCTGCGACCGTAGCAGTCGCGCGGTTCCGGACTGCGCGCCTAGAACCGCTAGACCACCGCGGCCGGCAATACCTATCCAGAGCGACCTTAAGTGGAATGACCACATACAACAAATTGTAGGAAAAGCAGATTCCATACAGATTCATTAGAAGAATCTTAAGGAAAAATGTAGCTCATTCACGAAGGAAGCGGTTGATAAGGCGTTTGTTCGAGCGATTCTTGAACATTGTTCATCAATATGCGATCCTTATCAGTTAGAACTGGTGGAAGAGATGAAGATAATCGAACAAAGAGTGGCGCGTTTCGTCATGACATCGTTTAGTCGGTGCGAGAGTGTTACCGGTATGCTCAAGAAATCTATCAGCAGACGTTACAAAAGAGGCGTTGTGCAGCACGGACAAGTTTACTATTGAGCTTTAGAGAGACTACTTTCAGGGAAGAGTAAGACAACATTACTTCCTCCCATACACATTCTGTGTGATGACCACGTCGAGGAAATTCGAGAACTTAGAGCCAAAACAGACGGTTATCGACTATCATTCTTCCCGTACGCCATACGCGAATGGGACAGAGTAAGGGGATTAGCTAGTGGTATCAGACGTACTCTCTGCCGCACACCATTAGGTGGCCTCCGGAGTGAAATGTAGATGCTGATGTAGATGAGCTCCAGAGGGAAAGAGTATGCACCACCCCGTAATGAAGGAAACATTTTCTTCATGATTTGACATTTGGAACATCTTTAGGGACACGCAGCGGAGCACCGCCAACACAACTGCGCTGTAAACGCGCTTTGTAAAAAAAAAATTGTATTTAAAACGTTTGACATTTCCACTTTTCATTTGTTCCCATCTATCTCAATAACTAGATGCAGTCTGTGTGGGTCGTACTGTGACAATATACACTGAAGAGCCAAAGAAACTGGTACACCTGCCTAACATAGTGTAGGGGCCCCGTAAGCACGCAGAAGTGCTGCAACACGTCGTGGCAAGGACTCGACTAATATCTGAAGTAGTTCTGGAGGGAATTGACACCATGAATCCTGCAGGGCTGTCCATAAATCCGTAAGAGTATGAGGGGGTGGAAGTCTCTTCTGAACAGCACGTTGCAAGGCTTCCCTGATATGCTCAATAATATTCATGTCTGGGGCGTTCGCTGGCCAGCGGAAGTGTTTAAACTCAGAAGCAGGTTCCTGGAACCACTCTGTAGCACTTCTGGACGTGTGGGGTGTCGCATTGTCCTGCTGGAACTGCTCAAGTCCATCGGAACGCACAATGGACATGAATGGATGGAGGTGATGAGACTGGATGCTTACGTACGTGTCACCTGTCAGATTCATATCTAATCGTATCAAGTGTTCCATATCACTCCAACTGCACACGTTCCATACCATTACAGAGTCTCCACTAACTTAAACAGTCCCCTTCTGCCATGCAGGGCCCACGGATTCATTGCCACCGTACCCATACATGTCCATCTGCTCGATACAATTTGAAACGAGACTCGTTCGACCAGGCAACATGTCTCCAGTCATCAACAGTCCATTGTCGGTGTTGACACGCCCAGGCAAAGCGTAAAGCTTGTGTCGCGCAGGCATCAAGGATACACTAGTGGGCCTTCGATTTCCAAAGCCTATGTCGATGATATTTTGTTGAATGATTCGCACGCTGACTCTTGGTGATGGCCCAGCATTGAAATCTGCAGAAAATTCCGGAACGGTTCCACTTCCGTTAGGCTGAAAGATTCTCTTCAGTCGTACTTGGTCCCGTTCTTGTTCGATCTTCTTCTGGCCGCAGCGATGTCGGAGATGTGATGTTTTACCGGATTCCTGATATTCATGGTACACTCGTGAAAGGTTGTACGGGAAATCCCCACTTTATCGCTATCTCGGAGACGCTGTGTCTCTTCGCTCTTGCGACGACTATAACAGCACGTTCAGACTCACTTAAATCTTGATAATCTGCCATTGTAGCAGCAGTAACCGACTTAACAACTCCACCAGACACTTGTTATCTTATACAGGCTCTGCCGACCGCAGCGCCGTATTCTGCCTGTTTACATATCTCTGTATTTGAAAACGCATGCCTATAAGAGTTCCTTTGGCGGTTCAGCGTATATTACTGATGTAACTGTATTTTTTGAGAGTGTGTGAAGGAATTTTGTTTCAAATGAGATTTTATATACTTTTCTCGCCGTTCGTATTTTCCTTCATGGACAAGGTACAGATTTGAAAGTATATTAACAATTTGATGACCTCCAATTAGTATTTCTCTACAGCTGCCAACTGGAAGGGGTGGGCGGGATATAAGTCACTCTACTTGGAATGAAAACGCACTTAGCTTCCGATCCTAACAAATGCCAGCATTAACAGTATGATACTACCGATACGGTGAGAATGGAGATTTGTGGCATAAACTGACTATAAGAAGGGATTGGTTAATAGCATACATTCTGAGACATAAAGGGATCACCAGCTGGTACTGGAGGGAAGTGTCAGGGGTAAAATCGTAAAGGGAGACCAAGACATGAAAACAGTAAGCAGATCCAGAAGGATGGAAGTTGCAGTAGTTATTCGGAGGTGAAGAGGCTCCCACAGGATAGAGCAGCATGGAGAGCTGCATCAAACCAATCTTCGGAGTGAAGACCACAATAACAGCAACAACAACAAAAACAACAACTCTACAAAGGCATCAGGCGAAATCATCTACATGAAACACTCAAATAAAAAATATTTCGCATCCAATGTGATCCAATGAGCAGCTTTTACAGACCGTTCAGGACGCTATCATCTATGCTGTGACTTTAAGAAACCCGCCATGGATAATTCGTTTCTCTTGTACCACTTGCAGTTCGAAGAACACTTCTGTACACTGTCAAGAAAATATTCGATAGGTAGCGCAGTAAACTTAGACGTCAAGTTTACCGTTACCGAGAACAGCCACACAGCACTGTCTAGAATGCGCTACAGAAACACAGAATTCCTGATATTCACATGACGCCTATATACAATTCAAACTAGTTACCTACTGCTTTGGTAATCAAAAATGACATGCGATAGAAACTTAGTTATTTCTTTTTCAAGTTTTACAGATTTTCTTTTAAATTTGAACAGTAATATAGTTGGTTGGAGTGTAGCAAACTTCCTTACACAGGGTGATTTTTTTCCACCGTGTATGAACTCTAGGGATTGATGTATGAGAAGATGAAGAACAAATACGCTATTATGAACTTATGCACGGAAATGCATGGATTCCATGCTTGAGACATATATTGTTACAGAGACTGCGGCCTAATACGCGCTGTACCTTGCATCCACACTTACATTATTACTATGAAATTTGAGCTGGATCATATCATAAGCTTAAACGTAGTTTTTATGTGTATGTGCGAAGCTCCGTGATGGTACACAGCTTACCGAATAGCCACGGAGGTGATAGACTCACAAATAAAATATTAAAAGTTCGGTGGTAGCTTGTGTATACGAAGAAGGACGGAAATGCAGGGGAATAAAGAGAGGTATGGTGTGGACGATGCCAGCAAGTGCTTAAGCTCTTATAATAAAACAGAGAAAAGCGGCTTGTTGGATAAAGGCTGTTATCGCATTTTTCAGGTACAGTATAATCGAAAAAACACTGGTCAACGCTCATAAATTCTGCGTCATATAATACTTTTCACGTTGCGCTTAAGGCGTGACGTGCTAGTGCTTCAGCACTGTAATGGTGCAGCATTAGTCTCGTAAGCTTGAAGCCCTTTAGAACTTCACGTAAACCTGCTATCTTCAAATAGTATAGAGGATTAGATGGCAGAAAATACACTGTCAGGTTCACATGTTCTACAAAAGTATATAATTGACTAGCACATTGTTATTATTTAAAACATTGTCCAGTTAGGTTCATTGGGCTTTCCACATATATTTGGAACACAAGATACTTAACTTAAACGTTGTCTTTTTCAGTTTCTTGCGAGTTAACGGGCATTTCGCTCTCATTTAAATGTATGGGCGATAGAGTCAGCCTGCAGGAACTGTGAAACGAACCCTGTCGTCCATGGCTGAGTGCCACAAAGGGTGCAGATTCACCACGAGATGGGGAAATTCACAGTCGTCTATTCTATTGAGGCCTAAGAGCTGTAGTGTATGAGTGAGACAGACGAGAACCTACGTCATAGGGAAACCCAGTAGAAGGAGTTTGTGGCCAAGGAGACGTAGCAATGTTAAACATGGCGGACCTAAGATCGGCCATAATGGGAAACATTTATGGAAACTATTTAATTCTGTAGTAATGCAGGGACTGAAACCACAGTAATTTTAATCTCCCATCCTCCATAAATGTTCATGGTGATCCCAATAAAACTTGAATTTTGATCATATCTATAATAGTGAAATTAACAAGTTTTGTAACAAAGACGTGAATGCTAATGTCTGAACGCCTTGGTCGATCTTAACGATCGATATTTCATATACAAGAGCATCATTAAAATGACAAACGTTGTAATGATCAACTCTGTGGCTTTTTTGTTTAAAAGATATAATAAATTTAAGTTAACAGTATTTTCAGTTGAGCATCAGATCATAATTTCCTCCACACAAAACTCATCGAACGATGACAGCATGACACCTTATGGAATCATTAGGTAATAGAATATGTGTTGTAAAGTTTAGTGCATAATAGTTACTATTGTTATTTTTTTTAATCAGAAAGCACATTGGTGCAATGGTACTGGCCATGGCATTCAAAGCTAAATAGGAAATTGTATTGGTTTTACGTAAAAGAATTTAACGTTTATTATATAATGGAAATTATTGTTACTTTATTTAGAACGTGAAAGTTGTCAAGCTTCAATTATTTAAATATGTTAATTTCTAAAATAATCAGATGGACGCCTTCAGGATAGGGAAATGTCCTAATCAGTTGAGCGAGGATATTCGGCACGCGGGAAAAGCGCCCGGGGACAGGCAGAGGGACGGTTCGTCTGGAGACACCAAAGGGTAAATGTTCGGATGTAGAAGCAAAAGCGGACGGTTGGTCTTTAGGCATCTAGGAAGTGAAACGACTTAGAAAATTTCGCGTTGTGTGGTATTGCAGGACTTGTCTCTGAGCGGTGAGCAGCCGGGCGCTTAGTATGAACTCTTTAACATTTCGCATAGATAACTTGTATTTCGCGATGATATTGTGAATTATCGAACTGTGTCAAATGAATAAGCGCTCGAGTGTAGCAGTATTTCTAAATACTACCATTTTCGCCATTAGTTAGCTTACTGAATAAATACTATTCTAACCAAATCGCAACTGTGTGGCCTACATCATTTATGGGTCGTTAATTTCGTTCCCGATATTATCATTACTGTTTATTATTATTATTATTATGTTATTATTATTTTAGATTATTCCCATTGAAAGAGAGAGTTTGAACTTAAATCCCTTTATGATGATTGTTTTTGTTTTCTTCTGAGACCAAATTTTCTTCATGTGTTCACTGTGTTGTTTCTTTCGCTCCACTGTCCATTTGCATCCTGGTCTCTTTTGTGTTGTGGTGTCAAATTTATGTATTTGATGATGTTCCTGAATTCAGTTCTATTTTCTGCATCGTTTACTGTTATGTGTGCTTGTCTGAGGTCCTCTTCAACTTCTTTTATCCATATTGTCCGCAGCTCGTGGTCGTGCGGTAGCGTTCTCGCTTCCCGCACCCGGGTTCCCGGGTTCGATTTCCGGCGGGGTCAGGGATTTTCTCTGCCTCGTGATGACTGGGTGTTCTGTGATGTCCTTAGGTTAGTTATGTTTAAGTAGTCCTATGTTCTAGGGGACTGATGAACATAGATGTTAAGTCCCATAGTGCTCAGAGGCATTTGAACCATTTTTTTTATCCATTTTGTTTTTCCCCTGCCTGTGTTGACGACTTTAAGAATTCGCTTTGAAATTTCTGTTTTCACTCATCCTGTGGATATTCTCGTAGAACTGCGATCTTCTTTTCCTTATTTTATCCGTAATCTTGTCTGTGTATTTATATAATTCTGATGTTGGTCTCTTCTTCCAGATTCCTTACTCTTGTATCGGACCAAAAATTTTCCTGAGGATTTTCCTTTCTTGTTTCTCTATTTCTTTGATTTTAGTTTGTCCATCTATTTGTGTTGTTTCAGATGCATACAGTACCTCTGGAAGTACGACAGTGTTGTAGTGCCCCAATTTTGCGTTAATGGATATGGACTTTGTTTTATAATAGTTCCACGTGAGTTTATATGCTTTCTGTAGTTTTTTTTATTCTTTCCTCTTTGGACTTTAGATTGATCCCTGATGGCTGGATGATTTCTCCCAGGTACTTAATACGTGGTACTTGTACGATTTTCCCATGGGTTGTCACAACAGGCAATTTGTCTTGTAGCACTATTTCCATGTACTGTGTTTTCTCATACGAGATTTGCAGGCCACTTCTTTGTGCAATTTCGTGTATCTTCTCTATTGCGTTAGTGGCTTCCTTTCTATTATTTGTGAGGATTGCAAGGTCATTTGCAAAAGCTAAACACCTCACATTGAATCTATTATCCTTTCTAATGCCAATTTGGATTCCTTTGATTTCTTTTTCCCATGTCCTGATAATTTCTTCAAGAATGATATTAAAGAGAAATGGTGAAAGTCCGTCACCCTATCGCATTTCAGTTATTATATGTTATTATATGTTATGTTAATTTTGTATTTCGCAAACTTGCCATCAGCCATACAATTTAACAAAAGGGTCACAAGTGTCTAATTTGTGGCGTGTAATGCAACATGTGCGGTTCAATCCCTTGACGAGTTTGAGCCAAGACATTTCGACGAAGAGCAATCGCATGTGAACCCGAACATCTTTGGGATGTTAGCTCTCATGCTTCTTGCCTTGTTATGTTTGGAGAACACGCTTGCTGCGCGTCATCCCTTAGGTCGACTACAATCTCTGTTGCTACAGGTCCGTTTTCTGGTCGTTAAGAAGACAGCAAAAGATCTGTTACACTTAAATGTGTGTAATTAATGCAACAATCGAAGATAATCGACAGCCCCTTCCTTTAATTATATACGGTTGTTGCCACAAAGTTTGCCAATAGCAACTCTGGTTTCACTCAGGTCATGGAACTCATGGTAGGCAACAACACTTGTACTGAAGAAAAGACATTTCAACACTTAAGCTGCATTTTCTTTACTGGATGACTACGTCCGATCTTGGCCCATTTTCACAAGCCACCTGTTACAGAGAACAGCATTTGTTATGACTAGACGTGTTGAATATGGATAATAAAGGTATCAGTGTTAAAATAATACGTGTAGTAAATACTTATGTGTTTGTATTTAAGAGCGGATTGTTCTGTTTACGTCATCACACGTAATGTATCTCTTATATAATTTAAAAGATGCCACGGATGCAGTTACACCTCACAGTGTTCTAGTAATGGTATGCATTATTTATTTATTGTCAATTGTGGTAGTTTTATTATACATCATTATGTGATCCTCGAGACAATAGTATAGTCAACGGACTGGAAATGTGTCCTCATTACATTACACTGCGTGTCATGGTGTCTTACTTATTGTAGGTGTTATCTTAATTTTGACAGATTTTGATCCGAGTAATTTTTATTATGAGATCTTACATAATCTCTGATATATTCAATGATTAGTGATGAGTATGAGAATCACTGACTGAGTTCAGTGTGAGACACAACGTTCCATTACATCATAGGTGTAAGATAGGAAGCCTATTGTTTCACTCTATAGTTTGTAGTCTCGTATTTGGTGAGTAATTGAGGTAAGATGGAGTGCAACTCATATGCTGATTAAAGGTGCTATTGAAGGTTTGTATGAATCGCTTGTGGTCGCGAATTTGGTGATTAACGCAAGATGGGGTGTCTTTCATGGGCTGATTAAAGCGCTATGGAAATTTTCTATGAACCTTTGGCTGCGCAGTCCGGTTTGCTTTTTTAACATTTGCTCTGGGTGCTTGCTCATGTGAATGTAGATTTGTATTTCCTCTAAAATCTCCATTAATTGGCTTTTGGGGACATTATGCAAGGTAGTGAGATTACTCTCGGGATTTTCAGTGGAGTGTTTACTTTCTGTGAGATGTGTGCTGAAAGCTGAAACGTTACTTTCACTTGTGTTCTCCATATCCCGTTTTAAAAGTTCTGTCTGTTTGTCCAATGTAGGCCTTATTAAAACCGCTTCATTCGATTTTGTAAACGCCGGAACTGTTACATTGTTGTGCTTTGTCTGTTTTTTGAATGATGCAGGTTCCTAATGTATTGATGGTGTAGAACTCTATTTTGAGATTTGCTTTCGTTACTGAGTAATTTATTCTGACACAAATTCGCAGTATTTATCTTTCTATTATGTTTCAGTCTTTGTCAGCGTGATGTCATCTATAATGATTTTGTGCTCTGTATTTAAGTTCTTTTTGTATACTTTGTGGACTAGGTCTGTCTTACAGCCATTATGGTTCTCACTACTCTGAGGGGGTTCAGTTATGATTTAATATTTGCATTGCTGGAAGGGTATTTTGTGATTCGATCTGCTGCTGATCTAAAGTATGCCTCATTATTGCTCCAATATGGCAAAATCAGTTATGAATGGCGATATCTGTAGTTTTTAATTTGCGGGAGGTACTGAAAGTATGTACCGAGTTCGTGTTGGTGACAGTTATGTCGAGGAAGTTCACGCTGTTGTTAAGCTCGTGTTCTATAGTGAAGGCGATGCTTTTGTGTATGCTTTTGAATTGTTTGTGGAAGTTGCTAATTTCTTCTGTTGATACGAAACAGAACAATGTTGTCATCTACGTACCTTAGATAGTATATAACCTTTCTCTTCCAGTGAGCTTATTCTTCAAAAAATTTATTGTCTAGGTGGACTAAAAATATATTTTCAAGGGTGACAGACAAGCAACTACCCAGCGTGAGACCATCAGTCTGTGAAAATATTTTGTCACTGGAGCTAAAATAGTTGACATAATACTGTGTTTAGTATTGCTACTTTTGCTTTATATAGCCTCCCGCATTTGAAGAGGTTTTCTTTTACTATGTCAACAGTTTGATCAATGACTACGTTGGTATATACACTCCTGGAAATTGAAATAAGAACACCGTGAATTCATTGTCCCAGGAAGGGGAAACTTTATTGACACATTTCTGGGGTCAGATACATCACATGATCACACTGACAGAACCACAGGCACATAGACACAGGCAACAGAGCATGCACAATGTCGGCACTAGTACAGTGTATATCCACCTTTCGCAGCAATGCAGGCTGCTATTCTCCCATGGAGACGATCGTAGAGATGCTGGATGTAGTCCTGTGGAACGGCTTGCCATGCCATTTCCACCTGGCGCCTCAGTTGGACCAGCGTTCGTGCTGGACGTGCAGACCGCGTGAGACGACGCTTCATCCAGTCCCAAACATGCTCAATGGGGGACAGATCCGGAGATCTTGCTGGCCAGGGTAGTTGACTTACACCTTCTAGAGCACGTTGGGTGGCACGGGATACATGCGGACGTGCATTGTCCTGTTGGAACAGCAAGTTCCCTTGCCGGTCTAGGAATGGTAGAACGATGGGTTCGATGACGGTTTGGATGTACCGTGCACTATTCAGTGTCCCCTCGACGATCACCAGTGGTGTACGGCCAGTGTAGGAGATCGCTCCCCACACCATGATGCCGGGTGTTGGCCCTGTGTGCCTCGGTCGTATGCAGTCCTGATTGTGGCGCTCACCTGCACGGCGCCAAACACGCATACGAGCATCATTGGCACCAAGGCAGAAGCGACTCTCATCGCTGAAGACGACACGTCTCCATTCGTCCCTCCATTCACGCCTTTCGCGACACCACTGGAGGCGGGCTGCACGATGTTGGGGCGTGAGCGGAAGACGGCCTAACGGTGTGCGGGACCGTAGCCCAGCTTCATGGAGACGGTTGCGAATGGTCCTCGCCGATACCCCAGGAGCAACAGTGTCCCTAATTTGCTGGGAAGTGGCGGTGCGGTCCCCTACGGCACTGCGTAGGATCCTACGGTCTTGGCGTGCATCCGTGCGTCGCTGCGGTCCGGTCCCAGGTCGACGGGCACGTGCACCTTCCGCCGACCACTGGCGACAACATCGATGTACTGTGGAGACCTCACGCCCCACGTGTTGAGCAATTCGGCGGTACGTCCACCCGGCCTCCCGCATGCCCACTATACGCCCTCGCTCAAAGTCCGTCAACTGCACATACGGTTCACGTCCACGCTGTCGCGGCATGCTACCAGTGTTAAAGACTGCGATGGAGCTCCGTATGCCACGGCAAACTGGCTGACACTGACGGCGGCGGTGCACAAATGCTGCGCAGCTAGCGCCATTCGACGGCCAACAACGCGGTTCCTGGTATGTCCGCTGTGCCGTGCGTGTGATCATTGCTTGTACAGCCCTCTCGCAGTGTCCGGAGCAAGTATGGTGGGTATGACACACCGGTGTCAATGTGTTCTTTTTTCCATTTCCAGGATTGTAGATTAGTTACATCTAAGGAAAATAATCTGTTCTTTTCTTTGAGAGTTTTAGCTCTTTAATTTTTTCAATTAAGTCTGTGCAGTTTTTAATAATATATCATATATTGATGTGTAATTGTGAAGTATAATTTTGTTCAGTTTTTTTCTCAATTAAGTATGCTGCACTATTTCTACAGTGTACAATCGGTCTAATAAATGTACCACAGTTACGAAAAAAATATATATTCAGCCCATCATTAAAATAATTTTGTAAAGTGTAACTAAAGCTGTGGCATATTTAACGCAAATATGAGTATGATGACGCAAACAGAACATTTCACACCAACCATATCTTATCACTGATACCTTTGTTATCCACATTCTAAACATCTAGTCGTAACAAATGTTGTTCTCTGTAACAGGTGGCTCGTAGAAATGGGCAAAGCCCACAAGTAATTGGCCAATAAATAAGCAGCACTTTTGGTATTAAAATGTCTTTTCCTCAATATTTGAGAGCTGCAAGACACAACGTACTGAAAATCTTTATAACACTCGTACTGTCGGTGGAATGTCTAATACCAGTAGTGGCCGTAGAGATCACTTACGTTGAGATATTGTTTCATGCCCATTATAATGCGAACTGTAAAGTAAAATCTGACCATGCCTTAGAGAGCGAGTTTAGAAGATTAATAACTTTTCTGCACGAGAAGAAATGATTATTATCGTTACAACATAACAGATATCTCTAATTTTGCTGCTTTCAAATCTACTTTGGTAGTAAAAATTTTAACCACCTAGCGGTTCTACATTAATAGTAACTTATAAAGTATGGAAATAACTTTAGTTGATAAAATTGACAAAGCCGAGTTGCCGAAAGTCAAAGCATATAATAATAATTACTTACGAAATACTTTGGGTCAAAATTAGATGTGAATTTAACGAAAATGCTTTTAAGACCCCTGCTGCCTACCGCCCACCATGGAAGTTGGAACGCCCACTAGTGGACGGTAGTGACCATGTTGACTACCACTGCATATAGAGAAAAGTACTGCTGTCGAAAATTACACACACCACTTACCACAAAATTGCTTCAGAAGGACTCATTAACAAAATGAACACTGAAATATTGCCATTGGCGCGCCGGGCTCAAAGTGGTGGAAACAATGCGGGAAACTCAGTATTTGGTTACGAAACGATAACTATATCAATAAAGATTTACGACACTAAAAATTAACCAGATGTCTGCGTATCACATTAACAACGTAAGATAGCTAATGAAGAAGTCCCTATTTGAAATTAAGCTTGGGCAGTAGTAAAAGATGTATGTAGGCTCCCAGCTTACCTGAAAGTCTGCACCCTGGTCGGTATGAGGCCTCGGGACGAGATGTTCAGCTGCGGCGGGCGCATCGCCTCGTGGTTGTCGTAGTCGATCGCCAGCACGTACGGCAGCTGCGACAGCACACACAAAAGCACGTCTACAGGCAGATTTCGTGATTCAAGAGGTACGATGTTGTAGCTGCGTTGACGCTTGAGACCACACACCTGCTGATTACTCTCACCATATTTAGCACGTTCTCGCTGGCGCTGAGAACTGTGTTTCTCGAAGTAGGGCGGCGCCCGCATTCGAAGGCCACTTTAATATACTGATCTTTTATTTTAAAAGTTTATTATTTTAAGACAACAAGAGATTACATAAAATAATTTTCGTTGAATTACAAAGTATGTGATATCTCATTCGTTCAGAAAGCTCTCTCGCTGGGGGGCCACACAAAATTGCATTCAGAGTACGTAACGCTTGTATGATGGGTAAAACATCATTCGGTAGTATATTGCTGGTAACATAATCCGTAGAGTCGAGCGTGACCTACTCCTGTTACACGCAGTCCGATGGGGGAAGGGGGTTTAGTGGGAGCCACCGATGGTAGATACCGGGATAACTGTGTTAATATCTAATTCATTTTTAAAGGAATCTCTTTTCTAATGCTAGACAGCTTTGCACTGAACGAACTATATTTTTCGATAGGTCCCTTATCGGAATCTGAATAACTTACGACGATACGAGTTTTCTTAGATATTGTGTGTAATCTTCTATCTTCTTCCTTCGTCAGTTAATGTGTAATTCTTAGTAATTACAAAGAAAAAGTTTCAGGATCGTGTGAAACTAGGTGAAAAACAGTGTCTCCCTGATAGACGAAATACTTGAAAATTTGTGTCCTTCGGGATTTCGAACGGATGCGATCTGTATAAGGAGGGGTCCTGTCGTCTTGGAACCAATTGGGGAACGAACATTGTACCATGGAATGGATCTGATCAGCCAGAATGGTCACATGTTCCTTGGCAGCAATGCGACCTTGTAGAGCACCCATGGAGCCCATTGCGCCGTTTTCCACTCTTGTAACGTAAATTCGACTAGATGCTGGAAACAGTGTGCGACAAGACTTATCCGACCTAATGACATTCTTCCATTGCTCCGTAGTCTAGATTACTATGGCTTCGGCACGGCTTTTTCCTGTTATGGGCATCTGCATCAGCAACGAGTGGTTTTGGAACTCCAGCTCCCCCTTCAGCGCCCTGCTTATGGATCATCCATCTTGTTATTTTCGTGCTGGCCGGGTTCTAGAGGGAGACATTCATTTCTGCACTGACTTTTGAGATTGCCGTCCTCTAATTTTCCATCATAGTTCTCTTAAATGACCGTCTGCAACGATCACCCGGCATACAATATCGCCCTCGTTATAATCTAGCGGATGATATCTCTCCGCTTTTCCTGTACAGAGCATAAATCATTGATACGGCGCCTCTTGAAACACCACACACATCGGCAACCTCGGTTACGGAAGCACCATAACTCGAGGATCAACAATTTCTCAATGTTCGAAATCACTGAGCTCCGACGTAATACACTCACAACTACATAGTAGTCTGTTATGACCCCGACTGACACCTCTAACGTATTGAGGATATTGGATAACTACCGTCCGTCGTCAAATATGGTACAGCAACCAACCTGAGGGCTGGGCTAAATTCTGCATTTATGTTCAAGCACGAATTTCTCGCGGTGTTTTCACATTTTTTTCCCAAACCCATTATGTACTGTTTTCGACTGAGAAAACTTGGTTTTGAATACTGTAGCTCTCATTAGAAGAAATTTTCGCCTGAGTTGTTACTCGCCCCTTGCGCCAACGTGCGCAGCGCCTGCGGAGTTAGCCGGGCCCGGCGCGCCTGCAGAGCGGGCGGAAGCAGCGCGCCAGCGAGCCAGATCTGTCGCTGCGGAAACTGTTCTCCGGGCTCCGTCTGCCGGAAGCGTTCACTGCTAGCAGCCGCCGTGCCGTCCGCTGCGGCACCGGAGGAGGAAATTGCCAATTGCGGCAGGGGTAATGACGGGAATCCTCATATCGGAAAACCATTACGCGGCGCGGGCGGCGGCGCAAGCAAGGATTATGCAGTTAGAATGCGCACGGGGACGTGTCGGTGGGCGGGACCTGCTTTGGTTGCGGAGAGGGAGGCAGAGTCGTGGTGGTTGGGGGCGGCGGGGGCGGTGGGAGGGGCACGGTAGGTCCTGTAGTTGGGCCACGAGGGGACAGGGCGCGCCCTAACGAGTCGCACCTGTCACTGAGAGAGGGCTATTTACCGTTGCTACGTCGACTGTGAACGCAGCGCCTTGCCCCGTTATTTTGTTCCGGTGGGGGAATAATGATTTGGCTCCTACGACAGCTTTGACTAACTAGCTCATCCATACGTGTTAAGCTGAATGCCAATTTGTTGTCAAGAGTCTCACAGCAGCCGATTTATGACGTCAAGGGAAGTTGTCGAAGAAATTTCTGAAATGCTAGTTTTTTCCTCACTCATACGGGTGGAGGGTAGGGATTAAGGAGGGCTGTCAGAGGAGAAGGTAACCCGTTCTTTAGCCAACTGACAACAAAAATTAAATAACATGAAAAATAGACCAGAATGAAATAGGGGATATATTTACATCAAATTTAAAATACTTTATAGGGGAAAAATGAAATGGATGTTTTTACATATACAAGAGACATGATTTCTTACACTGGTAGTTAACATCAGTAACAATAAAAGGCAAAACGAAACACAATAGGCCCGCATTAAAATTTTTTAAAACTTGATGCTGAAAGACTGATATTTAAAAGATCTTTCCTGTGACTAACACCCAAACCTCCATGTCAGACGCTCAGATCGGTATCAAACGTTACTTGTCAACAGAGTATCAACCATAACACCGATTTATATATTGCTGTTTGCTGTCGTCCTGTAAAACATCTGTACACGGTAATTAAAAGTAGCACCAGAACTACGGATTTTAAGAGAACCGTATCTATGACATTTGATTCTAAGATCTCGCGAAGATGAGTTGGTAGCGCATCAGTTCATAGTACCAAATCTCCAGCATTCAAACCTCAATAATAACAATTTTTTAAACTGTCTCCTCGTGAAACTGCTATACGGTAGAACATTTTCCTAACATGTAAAAGGACTTTTCGGAGTTTGTAGCAACGTTATTTTGGCAGTATCCTTTTGCTTCGTTCGTTGAAAGTAGCGAACCTATAGAGTAAGTTTGTATTGACATGTACAGCAGAACACCACTCCTATCTATACAAATGTACTCTATAGGTTTGCCACTTTCACCTAACGAAGCGAAAGCAGACTGTCATGTGAAGATTGCTATAAACACCGAAAAGTCTTTTCACATGTCAGGAAAATGTTCTCCGACGTAACAGTTTCAAGAGTGAACACTTAAAAAGAAAACAAAGAGTTGAATCAGTGGAGTTAGAACGCAGGACATTTGGTACGATGCCCTGACGCTCTAAAACACCACCTAAGCGGGATCTTCGAAACAATTGTCACAGATACGCTTTTACAATGCTCCGTAGTTCTGGCGTTACTTCAGTTATTGTTTGCTTATGTTCTACTGATCGACAACACACGAAATCGGTGTTTTAGTTGGTACTCTGTCGACATACACCGTGTGGTGCCGATCTGAGTGTCTGACATGTGGAGGTTTGGGTGTAAGAACCGGAAGCAACTGAGCTGGGTTACGGAGTCTTAAGTTGAAGGGGAAAGGGTTGGCCAGGTGAGGAAGGGAGGCCTGTGTGGTATAACGATGGAGGGCTTGGTGTATTACGGCGATGGGGTAGGAGTGGCTGTTGTGACAAAAGGATGGGTAAAGTAGAAGGGATAAATAGTGACTCTAATAGTTGTTAAGAAAGGAGGGTGCGGAAAGAAAGGCAGTCGGAAGGAAGGGGGATAAGAGAATGTGGGGAGAGGAGGGAGAGGAAGCACTGATGACTTGGAATGAGTGGGGTGGACTTATAGTGGGTCAGGGCGGAGTTCATGATGTGGGAGGGGGAAGCTGAAGTGGACGGTGTGTAGGTGCAGAGTTGGTTGAATCTGTTGGTAAAGAAAAGTAAGTAGAGGGGAAACGATGGGATTATCGGAGTCCAGTTTGCGGATGGTGTACATTGGTCAGAGGCGTTCAGTGTGACTAAGGAGAGGCGGAATCTGGTGAGTTGGTAAAGGATCCTTGTGGGGGAAGGTAAACGGATGTGGAAAGTGAGGCGGAGTGTATGGCGTTCGAGGATTTGGAGGGACTGAGAGAACTTGGGTGGGGTAGAGATCCATGCGAAATTCGTGTGGCAAAGGATGGATCAGGTCAAGGTTTTATAGGTCTGGAGGACAGTGTAGTGGTGCAATCCACAAGTCCGCCCAGTTACTAGTTTTAGTTTAAATGTTGCATGATGTGACGGACAATGTGCATCTTGCTTTCCATTTCCCACGTGAGTGTGTAGCGCAACCGCCAATCCAGCAAGACGTTTCGAATCGTACTCTTAAGCCGTCATCATACGACATGTGTTTCACATCGCGAAGCCCGCCAGATGTGGTGCCTGTCGTGGCATCGGTGCGTAAATTGCACAGGTTCTTCACAAAAATTCACGCGCGTGAAACAAATGCATTATCTCTGCTGCCGATTCTGGACTCGTCGATGGCATGAACAGCGTATAAAGCTGTACAACGACTTGACAAATATGCTAGTAGACGTTATTCGTTAACTCATTCGAATCTTCCTCTCATTTTTTGTTTTAAGCTGAATATAGTTGCAGTATCTAATGTCAGTTTGCGCATGCATGGTATCCAATCTCTTGATGTTGCACTGAGTACCATCACTGTGAAGTAATGTACATCATCACATAGATTTTAAGATCGAGAATCGTTTCGTAATTTCATTTGAAAGGAGGAGACTTTCTCGTAGCTGCTCACCACGGCTGAAAAAGTAGTTTACCGAGAAGTTAAAATATGAGGTGGTCTGCAAACCCAAGATATAGGTATAAGTATAAAGTTTCATGACAGCAGAAACTTCCAGTGTGTAACCTGTGTTTACTTTCTGACAGAGACTCGCAGTTACGTTAAGATTTCTGGATACTCGGTAAACATTCCAGTCCTTGGCCTTTGCCACAAGAATTGAAGCCAATGCATTTTTATAAATGCTATCGACTGCAGCAGCTAACACTTGAGTTAAATTAATAAGAAAGACGCAGAATCTTTTAGAAAACAAAAGGTGAAACAAAATTAGGAACAAGGTAGACGCTAACCTGCTACCTTTTGCTTCACAGCTCATGATGCTATCAGCTAAGACTTCAACATGGCAGCTGGTCCTCCGTATGTGGTGGCACACTGCCTAAAGATTGTATCTACAAGTGTTATTGTTTGATAACAATTGCGACAAACTGTATCAAATAGGACGCGTTTTTTATACATTGTGATTGTACCGCAGCTCTGAAATGGTGTATTTTCATGAGCTATAGCTGTAAAAACATCAAATGGTGAAAGTTTGTAACTACCTATATTCGGTTTCCTGCATTAAAAGAAATCGGAGCTAGAATGACGCGTTTTCGAGAGATTCTCAGTTTGCTGATGCTTTGAAACAGCTTATTTTCATACCATGTACTCCATGATATAGGAAACCTACAAAATATGTAGTTTAACTCAATAAAATATGGTGGCTCGTGACTTCTGCGTGCAACGTAAAAGG
The DNA here is from genome assembly GCF_023898315.1 of Schistocerca nitens. Classification (NCBI taxonomy): domain Eukaryota; kingdom Metazoa; phylum Arthropoda; class Insecta; order Orthoptera; family Acrididae; genus Schistocerca; species Schistocerca nitens. Next base: position 974,884,658 of record NC_064614.1, on the reverse strand, counting down.
ATGTCGCATCTCACTTATCACGTTCCACTCGACGAGACAAAAATCTGACGTACCAGTTTCTTCACTTCACTATCCGCAGAGTAACGCAACGTGAAATTCCACTCTGTGACGTCACCAGCTCCTCGTTCACATGTGTTTAATGTCCCATGAGCTTTGCGCTCCAGTAACTCTGTTTTGCTAAGTTCCTGCACTGCGTACGAGTTTTGGGGCACTGTCGTGTTGTAGACAGATTCGTGGTAGTTATACCAAGTGATAACGTGTGCTGCTAAATGTAAATGTCGTGTGACCATGGCCTCCCGTCGGGTAAACCGTTCGCCGGGTGCAAGTCTCTCGATTTGACGCCACTTCGGCGATTTGCGCGTCGATGGGGATGAAATGATGATGATAAGGACAACACCACACCCAGTCCCCGAGCGGAGAAACTCTCCGATCCAGCCTGGAATCGAGCCCGGGCCCCTAGGATTGACATTCTGTTGCGATGACCACTCAGCTACCGGGGGCGGACACGTGTGCTGGTACAGTTTCGTGATTAAGAGAGAGCAGCACGCGTGACGAGGGAAGTGGCCGTGGCTGGCAGAACGCCTTACCTGCCGTACGGGATGACCATGAATAATATTGACTTCAAACACTGCACACCAGAGAGCAATATCCACGTATTAATATTAGTGCTGCAAAATTGCTTAATTGGTCGCTAAGTAAAATGCCACTAGTAAAGTAACCAATGACTTTATTCGACGCTTACCGGGAAATACTCATCATCAGACAGTTTGGAAACCAAAATACAAATCACAGAAATTATACAAATGTATAGGGAGCAACATGACAAGAGTGCAAAAACAAAGATTCGTCATATTGAAAGCTGACATAAACACCGTGATCCCCAGGTATTTAGATACATAAAGACACGTTGTAACCAATCCAGCTGTCATGGCAGACTAGTTTCAAAACTACATCGTGCTTTCCAGGTAGACACTTCAAGCCACAAGAGAACAGTGAAGCAAACATAGGTGGTGCGGCATAGTGGCGAAAACCGAGTCATAAATTTTAATTCATTTACAAAATATTGTTGAATACAAAACGTAACTTCCAGAAAGTTAAACAAAGCCAGAACGTTAAACGTGCTATAAACAGTTTTTACACTGCTATAAATTGCCGTCAGTAGAAAAGACACGTAAAATAAAACGGATAAGATATACAAACGTGTTACGCAAAATCGAAATTGTGCGCGAATGACGTATTGACAAAAAGTGTGAACCATACCACATAGTGAGGTACAGCGAATTATGTGAAATTTCAGTGTTAAAAAACAAGAAGGAAACAGTCGTGACATACGAAACGAATACGAGCACTCGCAGGACTAGGTAAAGGGACTAGAACCACCGAAAGATGCTAAAATAAATCAGAGAAAGAAGAAATACATAAAATAATGTAGCAAAGCTCCAGGAATATAAAGCATTATAGAGTCCGTAATAATGCTTTGGAAATACTTAGGAGTTAGAGAACAAGATAATATAACAAATAAGCGAAAATAAATTTACATTTAAAGGCTGTCAGAGCGGTTCAAACCCTCCAGAAGACACATCTAATGCATTATGTACGGAAAACCTATCACTGCGTAATGAAACATAAAACTGTGACATACATAGAATTAGAGGAGTAACTCCCACCGTCACAGGACAAGATGAGGGATATCGTAAGTAATATATAAAATACTGTGCTTAAATAGAAAATGTAATAACAACTCATTAATTAGTAAATGAAGTACAAAATAACTCTGAATCTCAAAGGCGTCAGGGACTCAAACTCTGAAGAGAAATCCATATGAAAAGTGTGCACACGAAAATAGATCTGCTTAAAACAACATAGAGCGTAAAGAATAGCACAAAACGTAGGTATAATGCAAGGAAGTGGCGCAAGCAAACTAATTCCCGTAATCATCGTAATTAATAAAATATTACGAAAGTAAGAAGCGTAACAACCAACAGCGGACGAATATATGTGTGGAGTAGGGTAGAATCGGTGGGAACTACATAGAATTACAAGTGTAGTGTTTCCTCAAATATTTTGTGGAATCTTTGGCGTCTCGAAAACAGCTGTTCATTCAACACTGAAGATGGGTCACACGACTGGTGTAAAAATCTTTCTAACTCTTCCAAAAATTTAACTCACTCCGTTTTGGCTTGACAGGAAGTGTATTCATTCCTCTGTCTATGGGAAGCTTTCGATGTCTCTCACCTGCTAAACGGCACCCAAGTGCGGAATTATTTTTATAAGCATGTTCACGAAACTAGTGGCAAAGCTTCTTCCAGTTTGACCAACGTAGATTCACAGGAACCACATTTAATTTTGTAGCTGCCTGAGCAGTTATATTTATCAGGTTTATCGTCAACAGAATTCCGCTTCAACGAACTTAACTTTTCGCGTCTAAAAACTGATCTGCACTTTCGCTTGCCTGAAAGAAAGTGCAGTGGTTTCACAATGCGGTCCTGTGTAAGATACAGACACATTAAGTTTTTCAGATGACTTTTATCAAAGACTTTTATCTCGATAGCAAATATGAATGAATCCGAATACTCATAGGCACGACCTACTTGCATAAGAATATCATACTCTTTATTCAAGCGTTCAGTGCTGAGCTAAAACTTGCTTAATGTATTGTACATTTATTGAAAGTATGCACGTTTTTGTGCAAGTGGATGGGCAAAATCATTACCGAAAATATTGTCAGTGGGTGCTGGCTTACGATAGATACTAAGGGGAATGATGTGCCATCTCTCTCGTTAACATAAGATCAAGAAAGCTGAGTCGTTTACTATTCTCTAATTCGGATGCACGTAGTTCGATGCCAGTTCGTTACCAAGGTACACAATCACAATGTCATCCATTTATCTACAATAAAAAACAGTTTTAACCATAATGGGCAGACTATTTTTGAAGAAGGTTTTCTCTGAGTCATTAAAAAGTATTGCAGTTAGAATAACTGATGCCGCTGCACCCCATCACAAGCCCACCACTTTGATGATAGATCTTACCATGTGGAACAAAAAAATTGAAAGAAAAGATCAGAGGAATAAATTCAAGAAGTTCATAGGCTTCTCCTATGGCTAATGTTTTATGTTTCCAACAATTCATATGAATTATTACGAAAGTTTCGTCCAGCGGAATGTTGTGTAAGGATTAGTGATGTCAAAGGAAGCTAGCAACGAATCTTCTGGCACACTACAATTCTTAATTAATGCTTTCATTTCGTAATTGTTCTTAACGGACCACGTGTTAGAAAAAACGTAAGCTTCTTTAATTTGGTGTAATACAAACTGTTTATGACAAATATTGGCTTTGGCATCCATTCACATGAGGTCTTACGGGAGAACCTTGTTTATGAAGGTTAACCTGTGACCCTAATTTTGGAAGTTTTGGTTTCGTGATTAAACATCTTTTCTTAGCAACGTCTGAATAGAACAGAACATTTGAATTGCTCATATATTTTGTTTTTCAAATCATCGATATGTTTTAGCATAGGATTTTTCTAGACTTCCTTAGTGTTGTTGTTTCCAAAAATTTCTAAAGTCTTAGTTACACAATCTTTAGCTCAGATAAGTAGGACAGGCTGTCATTGTAGGCTCTTGTTACGATAACACTACCTTCACATCATTTTGTGTTGAGATTCATGACTGATAACAGAAGTGCTTTGGAGGAAAATTGAGTCTTAAATGATTTGTCAAAGGCCTTACGCGTTTTACTGCAATGGCTGCCTGAAGAGATTCAGGAATTTTATACTGTTCACAAACGTTTTTAATTTCAGGAATAGCTCTTTTAACACCTTGGTTGTTAACTGCTGTTGGGAGATTAAAATTCTTTTCTGAACAAGCGCCGCTCATCAGAAGACAACTCGAGGTTTCGTATGTTGATTACAATAACTGCAAAAGGATGTTTACACTTGGCACGCTTAACATTGGAATTTCACCTATTTTACTGTATATCACTATGTGGTACGGTATTTGTCAATACACCGTTTAATATTGATTTTGTTTAATTGATTTGTATACCTTATGCATTTTATTTTATATGCCTATTCTATTGATGGTACTTTATACCAATGTAAGAATTGTTTTTCGGCATGTTGTTTAACTTTCTTGCTTTATATACCTTTGTGAAAGTTCTCTTTTTTATTCAACAGTTTTTTGTAAATGTATTGTAATTTATTATTCTGTTATCGTCGCTATGCGGCACCACTTTTGTATGCTTCATCGCACCCTGGTGGCACAAATTGTTTATTTGGAAAACATAATGTCGTTCTGAGATTAGTCTGCCTTGACAGCTGTATCCGTTACAACGTCTCTTTCTGCATCCGCATACCTAGATGATCATGGTGTATATGGCAGCTCTCAATACGATGAAATTTTGTAAATATACCTTTGTCATGTTGCTCTCTATACCTTTGTACGTTTTCTGTCATTTGTATTTTGGTTTCCTAACTATGTGATGAGATGCCTCTCCCGAAACGCGTCAAATAAACCCACTGGATTTTGACTAGTGGCATTTCGTTTCGTGACCAATTCAGTAATTCTGGAGCACTCATATTAATGTTCAGTGTTGTTGCATTCTTCCTGCGTGACTTTATGTCACAATTACAACGAATCTACGTAGACTGTGTTGATGTGCATTTCTTGCTTTAGTTAGTTACGAATTTTTGTGTTATGTACATACTTAACACACTTAGTGGAAAATCAAAACTCCTAGCTAGTCCTATCCGTGCTTTACAACTCATTTGAAAGGCGCGCTATGGAACGACCAGAACAAGACCGGCGAAAAGCCTCTAGGAACTGCTTGTAACGAAAGTAAGTGGAAATAGCAGGGACTTGCCTGCTTGCCTCTCTGTTTCCCTATCGAATGAATGTAGTCATTCTCCTCTCATTGTACGTTGTCAGCGTATAAAAACTGCATGGAAGCTTCATCAGATATGGCTGTCGTGTTCTGTGTTTATAATGACACCATCGTATTGACCATCAAATATTTAGTTTGTTCTTTCCTTACGCGGTTCAGTAGCTTGCCATTGTCAAAAGAATGCAACATTCCTGAAACATGTCACATCCGACTTACAGAGCGTAAGTGAAAACTTATACTTAGTAAGAATAAGCTGGATGTGATACCATACATCAGCAGTATATGAGGTGCCAATCGATTTGAGCCTTCCTCCTGCACCAGCTGCGCTGCTGAGAGGCAGATCGGTTCTTGAACAACTCTGAGACTCAATAAAATTGTTAACTGATTTCAACTAACGCTATTATGAAAGCAGAAATTGCCCTGCCAGTGAGTCGTAGGTCTTGACATTCCCGGAGTTCAGTACGAATAAACTGCATGAGAAACGGGATTCACTAGCTATGAAATCAAAACATTCTGCCTCGCGAAGCAAATTTTATTACAGAGTATTCAGTGTTCACATATTAATATGGACATTACATACAATTACTTGAACACATGACAAAGAACAACTAAACGAAACATGAAAATAAATTATGATAAACAACAATAGTTCTGGTAAATTTGTCGGATAAGAAACTGTGGTCGGTAGTGACCAACTTCCTAGAATTATAACGTAGTCGCGGGTGGATAATTATGATTGCGGGACTGTACCGGTAGAGAAAGTAAATTAACCATACCACGACGCCTCTCCGCCTAATCGTGGGTGAACTTACATGGATGCGTTGAAATACTAGAAAATTCTTAACCTCGTTCCTTCCTAACCAGCCGATGCCGCTAGATATTCTCACCGAAACTGTTATGTGTTGACGAGCAGACTGCGGATGATGTACACTTAAACAAAGGAAACGTGATGGGAATTAAAATTTCCTCACAAACAGCGAGAAATTTAAGTGCCAGTATTATTCTCGAAGCGATATCGAGAAGTGCGTCTTCTTCGCTTCTTTGTAGCTAAGTGAAATCTTTGCAGACTGCGGATGATGTACACTTAAACAAAGGAAACGTGATGGGAATTAAAATTTCCTCACAAACAGCGAGAAATTTAAGTGCCAGTATTATTCTCGAAGCGATATCGAGAAGTGCGTCTTCTTCGCTTCTTTGTAGCTAAGTGAAATCTTTGGGTTTTCACCATCTCCTGTGTGTGCTTTGCTCAGAGTTCACGTCAAAAATGCCCACCGGTGACAAAAAGTTTGTCCAACTTTAGCTATTGTTGTACTTGTCGTATTACTTTTTTTCTCCCAACGAAAACTGAGTAAAACTCATTCTCCAGTCGGCAGCCTTTTAGGCTGCACTGTATGAGAATCAGGGACTCACGAGTTTACGTCATTGGCTCGCTTTTTTATCCTATCAATTCACGGACGGTCATCTCTTGCACAAAAATTTGGAGAACTGCTCTTGACTTTCCACACTAGCTGTTTCTCGGAACAACCAACGGGTTCTGTGTTATCGGTTGTCGGAAAAAGAAAATCTCATCCCATCGGGTCTTGGTGCCTCTTTTCGTCGGAGTGTGCTTTCACAAAACGGATGAAGAACACAGAGTCTGAGTAGTTCCACTGCTTTCGCGAGAAGCAAGCAGCCAATAGTCTGTTCAAATGATCCCACTTCATGTGCATTCTGAGAACTCACTAGGCAAGGTTGAAACCCCTCAGCATAACGCGCTTTGACAGAAAGGGGCCACTTATCTGCTGGAACGAGTCTCCATGGGTCACTGCTCTGTTCCACATGTGAAATGATTGCAGACTAAGAGTAAGTGGAACACTGGGATCGCCAGTGTTTTCTTGGTACACAATTAACTGAGGATAGAACTGAATTACAACACTGGATTTAGTAAAAGCTACGGAAGTTGGTTGCTCTAAAACATTCAGAGCTCTGAATGTAAATACGCACCGGGTTTTTGGCGAGCGACTGCCAGGAGAAGACCAGATCGCTGATGTGCGCCGGCACGGGCACCACGAAGTTCATGGCGTACGTGTTGACCACGCCCTCTCGCACGTAGAACAGCTCCGCCGACAGGCCTGCAACAAACACAAGCACGCCGTCACTTGAGGCGCCACAGCTGGCTACGCGGATAGATGAGCTCCCACATGACGACAGGACATCCTGAGCTGTCTTCCTGTAGCCTATCTGAGGTAATCATATCGGATAAATAATTTGTCACCGCAGAAGACATCACGTTAACACCGTGCAATACCGCCTCCGCCATGATAACGTCCATGTTCCAGCGAGAAAAAACTTCTGTAAATATCTCCAATTTCACCATAAACAGTGTAAGCCTCTCATTCATGATTACGAGTACATCCCGTAAAATAGCCCCGGAGATTTTCTTTGCGGTTAACATCTGGTGATTTAGCCAGCCAGTCGAGATTCAATAGGATGCCGGAGTGTCCATGAAGCCACAAACGTCTCTGACGTCAATCTGTTGTAGAATTTTAGAACATGTTTTTTGCTCGAGTATCATGTCGTGTTTGGAAACCCAGAATCTACTCTGTAGGAATCAACATGGATTCCGCAAACAGCGATCGTGTGAGACCAACTCGCTTTATTTGTTCATGGGACCCAGAACATATTAGATACAGCCTCCCAGGTAGATGCCATTTTCCTTGACTTCCGGAAGGCGTTCGATACAGTTCCGCACAGTCGCCTGATAAACAAAGTAAGAGCCTACGGAATATCAGACCAGCTGTGTGGCTGGATTGAAGAGTTTTTAGCAAACAGAACACAGCATGTTGTTCTCAATGGAGAGACGCCACAGGCGTTCAAGTAACCTCTGGCGCGCCACAGGGGAGTGTTATGGGACCATTGTTTTACACAATATATATAAATGACCTAGTAGATAGTGTCGGAAGTTCCATGCGGCTTTTCGCGGATGATGCTGTAGTATAGAGAGAAGTTGCAGCATTAGAAAATTGTAGCGAAATGCAGGAAGATCAGCAGCGGATAGGCACTTGGTGCAGGGAGTGGCAACTGACCCTTAACATAGACAAATGTAATGTATTGCGAATACATAGAAAGAAGGATCCTTTACTGTATGATTATATGATAGCGGAACAAACACTGGTAGCAGTTACTTCTGTAAAATATCTGGGAGTATGCGTGCGGAACGATTTGAAGTGGAATGATCATATAAAATTAATTATTGGTAAGGCGCGTACCACGTTGAGATTCATTGGGAGAGTCCTTAGAAAATGTAGTCCATCAACAAAGGAGGTGGCTTACAAAACACTCGTTCGACCTATACTTGAGTATTGCTCATCAGTGTGGGATCCGTACCAGGTCGGGTTGACGGAGGTGATAGAGAAGATCCAAAGAAGGGCGGCGCGTTTCGTCACAGGGTTATTTGGTAACCGTGATAGCGTTACGGAGCTGTTTAGCAAACTCAAGTGGCAGACTCAGCAAGAGACGCGCTCTGCATTGCGGTGTAGCTTGCTCACCGGGTTTCGAGAGGGTGCGTTTCTGGATGAGATATCGAATATATTGCTTCGCCCTACTTATACCTCCCGAGGAGATCACGAATGTAAAATTAGAGAGATTCGAGCGCGCACTGAGGCTTTCAGACAGTCGTTCTTCCCGCGAACCATACGCGACTGGAACATAAAAGGGAGGTAATGACAGTGGCACGTAAAGTGCCCTCCACCACAAACCGTTGGGTGGCTTGCGGAGTATAAATGTAGATGTAGATGAGGACCAGATGATACCTAAAATTACCGATAATATCCCCTTAAACATCAGACAACGTATCCTCATTTCCAGTCACCTTTACAATAGTTCCCTCGTGTTTGTATGCAACCCTACTCGCGATTTTACCATTGTTGGAAGTACTGCTGGCACTTTGCTGAATCAGTTGCAATTTGGCTTGAATCTTTTATACGGAGACAAAACGTCATCTTTTCAATTCCAATTTCATTTTCTGGAAGGGGTAACACTTGGTATTGGTGCAGCCCTGTGACCACAGGTGTTGTCGTTTTGGAATACGGATATGTACACAGCCTACTAGTAGTAAAGGTGAAGAAAAAACGGCAACACTTGACCACCGAGAATTTTTAAATAATTTTCAACGTTCCTCTTAATGGTAACCTGTATTAGTGTACGTAACGTGTGGAAAGCACCACGGAAAACATTGCAGAACCATCTTCGGTCAGGAAGTTTCTCTCCACACATTCTCCGTTACACGTTTCATTCGGCCCAGGGTGTAACCGACACGTTCCGGAACTTGGAAAGAAGCGAAATCGGAGGTCACTACATGTCTCCAGTCAGACGGCGCTTCACGCGATCCAGCAAGAGGCGCAACAAGAGTACTTCCGGATGTGGAAACGGCGTTAGGAGCGGTGTATCAGTTGTGCAGAAGAGCATTTCGAAGGATACCATGCATAATAGGTAAAAGGTAAGCGTAGAAACAACTTGTGGAAGGAGTTCTGGAATATTTTGAACAGACCTTCATAGTGATCATGGGCTCTTTTAAGTGAATGACTAACTTTTTAACACAATTGCGACACAAAGTTGATAATGAACAGTAGCTCTGCGTAAAGGCTGAATTGGTCGCTAACCGAAAAGCCATGCTTCAAAAACAAATGGTTCAAATGGGTCTGAGCCCTATGGGACAACATCTGAGGTCATCAGCTCCCTAGAACTTAGAACTACTTAAAGCTAACTAACCTAAGGACTTCACACACATCCATGCCCAAGGCAGGATGCGGACCTGCGACCGTAGCAGTCGCGCGGTTCCGGGCTGAAGCGCCTAGAAATGCTCGGCCACCGCGGCCGGCTTTCAAAAACTGAATGACTTTCTTGCTCATAAATGACACGTTTCGCACTTAGCCCTCTTCAGATTCGTACGAGTAACATGCTGCTTGTAGATATGAAGGTTACAAGATGTGCACATACGAGGTGGGGCTAGAAAAAAAACGGACTAGTACTGGTGAAACAATAAAACGAATGCAATAAGGCTGAAAGTCGCGTGGCCTGTCACGTGACTCTCGGTCCGCCTACTGCTCGAGTTTCATCTGCCTCCTGTACTCAGTCTGCCCGTGGCGTCTGTTTTAAGTAGTTGACGTTTTGTCTGTGCGTCGGAATATGTTGAGTGTACAGAAAGAACAGCGTGTTAACATCAAATTTTGTTTCAAACTAGGAAAATCTGCAAGTGAAACGTTTGTAATTTTATAACAAGTGTACGGCGATGATTGTTTATCGCGAACACAAGTGTTTGAGTGGTTTAAACGATTTAAAGATGGCCGCGAAGACACCAGTGATGACACTCGCACTGGCAGACCATTGTCAGCAAAAACTGATGCAAACATTGAAAAAATCGGTAAACTTGTTCGACAAGATCGCCGTTTAACAATCAGAGCAGATTGTTAAACGGCGATCTTGTCGAACAAGTTTACCGATTTTTTCAATGTTTGCATCAGTTTTTGCTGACAATGGTCTGCCAGTGCGAGTGTCATCACTGGTGTCTTCGCGGCCATCTTTAAATCGTTTAAACCACTCAAACACTTGTGTTCGCGATAAACAATCATCGCCGTACACTTTTTGTAACATTACAAACGTTTCACTTGCAGATTTTCCTAGTCTGAAACAAAATTTGATGTTAACACGCTGTTCTTTCTGTACACTCAACATTTTCCGACGCACAGACAAAACGTCAACTACTTAAAACAGACGCCACGGGCAGACTGAGTACAGGAGGCAGATGAAACTCGAGCAGTAGGCGGAGCGAGAGTCACGTGACAGGCCACGCGACTTTCAGCCTTATTGCATTCGTTTTATTGTTTCACCAGTACTAGTCCGGTTTTTTTCTAGCCACACCTCGTAACAGTCATAAAAGGACTCAGTGTTTTGCTGGTCACACTCTGCTAATGATTGTTGCGTGCACATCTTGTAACCTTTATATTTACATGCAGCATGTTGCCCCTAGATACTTCAAGAAGGCTGAGTCCGAAAAGTGTTACATTACCAGCAGTAAAGTCATTCTTCTAACCACGGTTTTTCTGTTAGCTTCTAATCCAGCCTTTATGCAGTACTATTGTTAATGAATAATATGAATTCCAGAGAGATTAACACAGTAACAGTGGAGCCCTTTTTACCTGAGTGACTTCCTTGTCTCAGTCGATCGCTCGTGAAAATACCTGTGCTGAATTGCGATTCGCTTTTCACAAATGGTCGTTTGTACAAGTACGTCACCAGCAAAATTGTGAGTGTCGTGCGTGGTGTCTGTTGTGCATTTTGGCGCCTCAACCGTTGAAGAGTGGTTGTAAGCGACTCTCCTTCTTTAAAAATGTCGAAACATAGTAACTGAATTAATAAGCTACTGATGATAACACATTTTATTAGTAACGAAAGGAAGATGCACGCTGGATGTTCGTGAATGAGGCGGTACAGTAAATTCTCTGCACAACTGAGAACTTACAGCTGAAAAAAAATTCTCATCCAACCATTTTCAAACGTTTACTCAATCTGAAGTTTGTTCAACGAAATTTCTTGCGTTTCACCAGCACTAATGGCAAGGACTTTCAAAGGCTCGTCGTCTGTTACTGGTGGCCGAAAATCAATATGTTAACAAGTGGTCACAAATGCCACAACAGTTTTGCAACATTTAGAAGGCAGTATAAAGTGTCAATTTATCTGGTTATCGAAATAAATGCTTTACCGGCGATCTCTGCTTTTTGAAGGTTTCTTTCTGAACTGGTCATTGATCAACGTTCTTATTTATGCACTGAGCAGGCTTTTTCGTTGTTCAGGTATTGTATAACTTAAATCGTATTTCAGTTTCTTACGTTTGGTCTCAGATAATACTCTTTGTACACATATCGTGTCCTTTTTCACCCTTTTATTGTCTCGAAAACAAAGCAAGCAGTAAAATAAAAGTGAATAATAGACATAAACACAAAATTCGTTTTTTAAATTTAAATTTATCCATGTTATATGGATGTTGTTTGGGATTTGCGATTGTATTATAAAATTATGTGGAATAATTGATACTGCTGCAGTCACTATTTACTAATATTTTATTTTTAGGACAATGCATTTCAGGAGCATGCTGCCATCATCAGGTCCATTATACAGTTACTTATACATCAGCTTATAGGTTATGTTCATTAGTTGTGTGGGTCAGTGGGGTTAAGAATCGAAACATAAACCTGTGTGGAAGGATAAATCTGTTACAGTGTGTATATTATGTGAATAGCATGACTAGGTAATATTTTAATACGTTTGCTTACATTTCTGTTGGCGATTTAATTTTATGGCACACAGAGCACAGTAACAAGTAAAGAATAAGGGACAATAAATGGACTTATATGAAGAACTGGATATCTTCATTCATGGCACAGCACATGGAGATGCATTATTAAATTATAAGCTTCAAAATAATAATGTTAATTTCTTTAAAAACTTCCCCAAGATTAAATTTTTGTTTCCTTGACAGAATAGTTTTCTTTAAGTATCCATGTAACATTCTCCATATTGCCAATACTTCTACATAAGAGTCCTCATCTTCACTATAGGCATATATTACTGTGTTTGAAATTGTAGGTAGTTTAGCTTAGATTTAATAACTCTCTAGAAAGATGTTAACAGTCTAGGAAATTGTAAGTAGTTTATCTTAGATTTTAAAACTCTTTGGAGAGATGTAAACAGATGTTTGTGAAAATGCTAAGTTTTGATTTACCCGTTACTGTGCTCTGTGTGCCAGAGAATGAAATCGCCAACAGAAATGCAAGTAAACGTATTAATATATTATCTAATCATGCTATTCACATAATGTACATACTGTAACGGATTTATCCTTCGACACTGGTTTATGTTTCGATTCTTAATTCCACTGGCACACACAGCTAATGTACATAACCTATGAGCTGTTGTATAAGTAACTGTATAATGCACGTGATGATGGCAGTATGCTGGCGAAATGCACTGTGCTAATAAAATATTAATAAAAGTGACTGCATCAGTATAAACTATTCGACAAAATTCGTTGCTTTGACATTAGCGAGTTCGTCGAGAACTGGTTAATTTCCGTATGCAGTAGGATATACCACCATCCTCTGTTTCTGTGCATGCATAGTCGTCGTCACACTCAGTACCTTAGATCTCTGCACTCGGAAAATTAAATTTATCCGCGCTGTAAATGTAACTTTAAGACAAACCGAAATATGCAGTAAATATTCAAGGTACAGAGCAATGACTTGATACCAACGCTGAAACACCGTAATAGACGTTCAGTGGAAGGAAATTTCTTGGAGAAACAATACGTTGAAAAACACAATTGTCCATCTATACAGATTAAGACTGTATCGAAACAAGAAGTGTGTGAAATAGCTTGGAAAGAAAGAGTGAGGCGTGTCTAGAGGTGTAGTTTTGCTCCATTAAGCAATTTGTATGTTAACAATTGATTTGCATTTCATACGATCATAGAACGCTTCAAAACGCCTACCGGTATCGGTCTAAAGGTCCTAAAGCAAAACCGTAGAATGAAAGCAGATGAGAGGTGTTTTGAAAATAAAATTTTAAAAATTTATTTTGCCACATTCTCTGATGACAGAGTGTGTGTTTCGAGAGGTAGCCAGAAAGAATGGACGTAAGTAGTATGTTACAGGCACAACTGTCGGGAATATTTTGTGCAAAATTTTAATTTAGAAATCAATAATATATTTTATTTTATTCCTAGTTCATTTGTTAAAATGCATTTCTTAATATGTTAGGATGAAAGTCCATTGTCCATTCTTGATTTTTTAATGCACTGTCAAAAAGCAAGACAAAATACTTCGTTATTAAAACGGCACCTACTATTCGAATGAAAACCTATTTCAATGTTTATTACACCATTCCCGTATCCCATGATAGCATTGGCCGTTGGATGATTTACAAACGGCATATTCAACTCAGATAGTTCATGTACACTTTTCAAATACAACTTGGAAAATCATCCAGCAGCCATGGAGTAAAAGGATGCGGCCCAGTATAGTTTTGTGAATTGCATTAAATGCGAGATGTGCGGAACCTGATATGAACAGTAGCCTACTTCATGTTGTCCTCCCCACATATAGACTGTTTATATAGCTGTCTTGTTATTTGCGAACTTTAATGACAATTGGGTTTTCCTACAGCACCTGAACTAAGTATTGTTTTACCCGGTACAAAACACAGGAATTGACGTCTAACGTAAAGATATCTTGACTAATTCTAACACAACGGTTTAATAGTTCTGACAGCTCAGATTAAGCATTCGAACAGATGAGCCTATGTAATAACCGGTGAAACCTAGGATAAAGGCACCATCTTCTCTGCTCTTGTCGCTGCCTCGTTACCATTTGAGAGCTCCAGGTGCAAGACAAGGCGTAACCAACCTATGGTCATTTAGAAAAGTTTGCTTTTTTCGATTCTAGCACTCTTCCTTGACATTTAAGTCAGTTTGTCTATCACTGCTGTATGCAGAATTGTTTCAGATTTTTTTTAACTTCTACACAATATTTTCACTGAGCTGTTTGACATTTAATATCAGTTCACCTATAATGTCGTCACTGATATCGCAAAGATTTTCAACCTAGTCATCGATACATTTTTCGCTCTGGGGGAATATAATGATTTTTAATGCATGGCGTGCCATTAAGTATGGATTTCTCGTAAGTTCCGGGGTCTGATCATGTGGAATTAAACAGTGGATATTTCGAAGAAAGTCAAATCTCTCAGCACTACAAAACCCTTGACTCGTGCTAAATTACTGTGCTAAAATTTGCCGTTGTGTAAATTTCCAGCAATATGGGGAAGACATAATTTTCGGCCCTTCTGTTTGGCTTCTCTCTATTCTTAATGAATGTCATCGGTTGATCGGCTATCATTATCTGCAGAGCTCCTTTAGTAAATAACACTTTTACGCCATCCAAAGGCATACAGAAGCGTGAAACACTATTCTACATAAGCTCCTGACATCTTTAGAAAAGGCCCCGCTACTGACATTTCACGTACGTGGAAGTCGATATTCACATGCTGTTAACACTCTTTTAGGACACAACATTTGTTTTCCATGTACGAACACGTAGTGGCCAACTGGCCATCTGTAAGGGGCAGTCACATCTTGAAGACCAAGTGCTAAGATGCGCATCTATCTTGAATTAATTACAGTAAATAGTAATTCATAATACGTGTAGGTTCTTTTCTAGCAAAGGAAAACCGTTAGTGCGGTGACTGCATAACAGCACTTTAGATATGATAACCATTCTCGTAAATATATCTAACATTCAAATCGCACATGGGAAGCTTGTAGGAATGTGACAGTTAGTGAGTCAGGGATTGCTAGTTGGTATTTAATTTCGGTCAGAATGTACACGATGAATGAATGGCAAAATGTAAACAGTGATCGAGAAAATGGAGTAAAGAGTTGTTACAACGATTAGCTACTACTAACGGTGGTGATTATATTGCTGATGATTGTGATTTGATGATGATACGGTGACGATTAGGACTGGATGATGCTTTGATAACAGTCATGATCATGATGACTGGGAGATGACTTCTGGATGACGCTGTGACGATTGAAAGCTGCTGACTGTTTTACTTGATGACAATGAATGAAAGTTTGTGAATGGATGCATCACTGATTTTGGGAAATGTTAGTTCTCTGTCTGGCTAATTATCGGAAATGATACTTCTCTGTCTGGTAACCTTCATTGATAGCGAAATTTGAAATATAGATACGCAGAAAAAAGGATCACAAGCTACGGTAATGGTGTGGACAGTAGTTACAATAATGTAGAAATTACTTGACGCCAGCCTATGATGACGGGACGGACCGAAATCATCTTGCATTTGCGACGTGGAATAATATCTGTGATATGATTCACGAGTTCTATTGGCGGTACATCTTATTCCTTATAAATTCTACACGTCTCATGATTTCTTTTGGTGACAGAAGGGCTTGAAAAGATTCTAAGTGTGTTGTAACTTACGATGTGCTGAAAAATAATTATTGAGAAATTAATTCGCTACGTCTCAACTTTTCCGATTTAATTCGCATTGACGTTAGCCAATCAGGATGTTTCACGGGTAAACTCAAGCATTTTCACTTCCTGAAATGCAGTAATGCACCGACATCTGTGTGTCTGTGGCTTATCAGTTATTCATTATCAACCAAATTGTGCGTTTTCGGAAGTAATACATTCAAACCCGGTGAACAAGAGCTACGTTTGTTCGGTTTGAGGGAATCAAATGAAGAACACGTTTGGCGACACTGTCTGTGGCAGCCTGTTTGAATATGCGCACCCAACGACTTGATTGGCTAACATCGGAACAGCGCAACATATCGTACTTTTTTGCTAAACGATTACTTATCAGCACAATCTACCCCGTAACACTCTTACAAGCTCTTCAGGCTGTTTCTGATCACCCTCTAGATATGTCCTATGCGGCGCAGATCCAGAAATATTGCCCTGGATATATTCTTTCTGAAAAGTTCATCGATCGCAGTAATTCAGTGTGCACAGACATTATCATCCTGCAGATGGATCACTGGAACAATTGCGGCCCTTTGTAGTCGCACATGCCTTTACACTAACTCATGTCTGCACTTCTGAGCGTTAATATTGTACCATCAACAAGTAGCAAAAATGCGAACATTTGATGAAATAAGACATGTCCCTACTCCCAGTCTCCAAAAAATGACCTCCATTCACCATTCTCAGTGACTGTACAGCTTAACAAATAAATGCAAGACGAGAATACCTCTGCAAACTGTAGCGAGATTGATAGTCCGATTTAAGTATTGGTGTTTCCACAATAAACATTTTCGTCTCTGCAGTTGCGGAGTAAGCGCTATTGCATCACTGACATACACCATCCGCTCTTTACACAGTTTCCTGAGAAACCGCAACAATCAGCTATGAAGATAATTATGTTACAGTCATCAACGGAAATCTTCGTGTTGTTAAGGGCAGACATCTGCCCTCCGCTGAGTGATTACTCTCGACAGCCATGTACTTAGCGGCAGCAGTTTTCGTGGGAGTCATTATCACCGTGAACGCTGTAAAATTATAATTAGTGACAGACCCACGGCGCTTCGATTGCTCTCTTTGACGTATATTCAAGTGTCCAACGGTTCTGCCTTGCGCAAAAACGACATCCTCATTGTGTCGAAAGATATCTCCCGCATTAGGAGGGGAAACGTCAGGTACAAAATGTTTGCTTTAGACAATGCAGAATTGCAAGAAAAAATGCCATCAAAGTCTACAGAAGCACTTTACAGTTGGGATTGATTATTTATTTTTCTCAGTATTATATTCAGAATATAAGTAGCACGAAAAGTTGAATGAACAAGTTTGTAACTATTTGCAGTTCTCTTCTTTGTGTCTTCAATTTCCATCCATTTTCGATATTGCACTACTGCCGTATCCATACCCACATTCATACTCTCCTAGACACTGTGAAATGCATGGAAGAGGGTACTTTCCAATGTGCCATACTAAAAGATCAGGGATTTTTCTCGTTCAATTCGATTATGTAGCGCAGCAAAAATGAGTGCTTCAAAGCCCTTGTATGTGCCGTAATTATCATTATCTCGCCTTCGCGATCGCTACTGGAGCAGTGTTCAAGGGGCTGACTACATTTCTAGATTCCTCACTTGATACTGGCTCTTGAGACTTTGTTCAAATGGCTCTGAGCACTATGGGACTCAACATCTTAGGTCATAAGTCCCCTAGAACTTAGAACTACTTAAACCTAACTAACCTAAGGACATCACACACACCCATGCCCGAGGCAGGATTCGAACCTGCGACCGTAGCAGTCCCGCGGTTCCGGACTGCAGCGCCAGAACCGCTAGACCACCGCGGCCGGCTGAGACTTTGTAATTAATGTTTCGTGTGGTAGATGATGTTTATCTTCATCTGCCAGTTTATGTTCCACAGCTTCTTCGTTGGGTCAGACTAGCCTGTTACCATTCATTTTGCTCTTCTTTGTACACGTTCAGTACCCTCTGTTATTCGTAGGTGTTACAAATCGCATACATCTGAGCAATATTATAAGAACAATTTGTAAGCTATCTCCTTTGTAGATCTACAGCATTTTCCCAGTAGCATATCTAAGAACCGAAATCTGCCACCTATGATTGAGCCCATGTAATCATTTATTTTCGTATCTCCTAAACTTTTACAAGATATTCCTACACTGATACATTAATAACATAGCAATAGGGTATTAAGCCTCTTTGTGAAATACAAAAAAAATCTGTTTCTCTGTATTCAGTACATTTGAGCAATATGTTGGTAATGCTCACAGATAGTGTCCAATCCAATAAAATCTGCAGAGCAAAGCAGCTTCTTCGTTTGTGGCGGTAAACGGTCGTCCGGCTCCTTCATCGTGCGCAACACTTGTGCGACCATTTCGGAATTTTTCAATCCATTCTTAATGTTGTGGCCGTCAAACGATTTCTAGTAGCAGCAAGCGACAGTTTTCCTGATTGAACCCTGTTTTTTTTTTTCTCCTGTCCAGCGCTACCTGCTACAAATAAAAGTTACAGCCGGCTACGAGCGGAGAAACAGAAAAACATTGACAGAGCTGTGTTATCTGAGAACACAGACTCCGAGGCAGCAGAACCGAAATGTTTTTGTACCCGACAGATCTGTCTGCCGCTGCAATTATAATTGACGGAACAGCAGACGGTCGATAGCAGTAGCAGCCGGAAAAGGAAAACAGAGAGGTAAACAACGTTATTGTGTTTCGCGACTTGTTCCCCTTCGCCGGTTGTTATTGGAAGCGATCCTTCAAGGAAAAGCAGCCAACAGACGCGTCGGTGAAGTGGAAAGGAAGCAGGTACGTACGTAGAGGTGAGCCGACTCACTGGCCAGCAGTTCTGATTTCCGATATTTCCTTTGATGAAATTGTCTTCTTTCTTTCCTGGTTGTGATAACATTTATTTGGGCAGTCTGAGAAAATTTAACTGGTTACTGGTAAAGGATATATATGTAGCTTTTCTCCAAAAACATTCGTAGCTTCGTGTTCCTGTCCTTAAAGGTCGTTCTATTTAGAATTACCTCCTAAACCTCCGAACAGTAGTCTTCCAGCTATCATCATTGTACGATTCATAGTGCAAAACACTTACAGTTAGCTAAGGTTGTAAGATAAGTTTCTTTTTAATGCCAGATTTCTTTCTTTAAAAAAAACGAATCAGCAGTATAAAGCTCAGTGAGGAATTTACCATTACGAACTGAGAATGCAGAAAGTTATGTTTCCAAACTCGAAGTTTTTGAATTAAAAAAACAATTTCCAGTGAAGAACATATTGCATAACAAAAAAATACAGTGATGTAACAAAAGTTATGGGATCCCTCCAAATACTGTGTCGGATCTCCTTTTGTCCGCCGCAGTGCAGCAACTCGACGTGATATGGACTCAACGTGTCGTCTGAGGTCCCCTGCAGAAATACTGAACCATGCTGCCCCTATAGCCGTCCATAATTCCGAAAGTGTTGCCGGTGCTGCCGACTGCGTCCCATAAATGTTCGATGGGAATCAATTCGGGCTATCTGGGTGACCAAATCATTCACCCGAATGTTCTTCAAAACAATCACGAACCGTTGTGGCCCAGTGACATGTTTGGGAACATGAAGTCCATGGATGGCTGCAAATGTTATCCAAGCTACCGAATATAATCATGTCCAGGCAATGATCGGTTCAGTTGGACGAGGACCCAGTCCCATTCGATGTAAACGTAATCAGCAACATGATGGAGCCACGTCCGCCTTGCACAGTGCCTTCTTGACTGCGTGGATCCATGGCTTGGTGACGTCTGTTCCACACTCGAATATTACCATCGCCCCTACCACCTGAAATCGGAATTCATATGACAATACTATGGTTTTCCCGTCGTCTTAGGTCCAACTGACAGAATCACGAGCCCAAGCGAGATGCTGCAGACGATGTTGTGCTGTTAGGAGAGGCATTCGTGTCAGTCGTCTGCTGCCATAGCCCATTAATGCGGAATTTCGCCTCGCTGTCGTAGCGAATACGTTAGCCGTACGTCCGACGTTGATTTATGCGGTTATTTCAGGCAGAGTTGCTTGTCTGTTAGCACTGACAACACTACGCAGACCCACTGCTCTCGTTCGTTAACTGAAGGCCGTCGGCCACTGCGTTGACCAAGATGAGAGATATGAAATGTGGTATTCTCGGCACATCCTTGACGCTGTGGACCTCGGAGTATTGAATTCCCAAACGGTTTACGAAACGGAATGTCCCATATGTCTAGCTGTGGTGTCACCGCCAGACACCACACTTGCTAGGTGGTAGCTTAAATCGGCCGCGGTCCAATAGTACATGTCGGACCCGCGTGTCGCCACTGTCAGGATCGCAGACCGAGCGCCACCACAAGGCAGGTCTCGAGAGACTTACTAGCACTCGCCCCAGTTGTACGGACGACATTGCTAGCGACTACACGTACGAAGCATTTCTCTCAATTGCCGAGAGACAGAATAGCCTTCAGCTAAGTCCATGGCTACGATCTAGCAAGGCGCCATTAACCATATCTGGAGAGAGTCTCACTTGTATTATCAAGAGATATGTACCACAAGGAAATTAAAGTTAAGTAAACCTAAGCTCCGTTCTTTTCTTTATAGCATTCATAAGTATACTGTTTCAGACCTCACGCAAGACGGCGTGAGTTGACGCGTGCCCTTTCGGCTACTTCAGTGTGGCGTAGCTAGCTTGTTACGCCACAACACTAGCTAGAACTAACATTCTGCGTACAACGTCTGTTGATTCCCATCTTGTGGCCACAGTCACATCGTAAGCCCTTTGTACATTAAACACCTGAGTGCAAATGACAGCTCCGCCAGTAAATTGATCTTATGTATCTTGTGTATGCGATACTACCGCCTTATGTATATGTGCATATCAATGTCCCATGACGTCAGTCATTTCACTCTAGAGGAAAAATTACGAGGGTAAGTCGGTTATTATTAAAAAAAAAATGGCTCTGAGCACTATGGGACCCAACATCTGAGGTCATCAGTCCCCTAGAACATAGAACTACTTACACCTAACTAACCTAAGGACATCACACAAACCCATGCCCGAGGCAGGATTCGAACCTGCGACGGTAGCGGTCGCGCGGTTCCAGACTGCAGCACCTAGAACCGCTCGGCCACCACGTCCGGCAGTTATTATCCACAAGGTAGTTATTATAATTCAATAAGAAACTTACAATAACATAATTTATCGACATAATCTCCTTGCGTTTCAACGCACTTGGGCCATCGTTGTACAAGCTTCCTGATGCCCGCATAAAAGAAGGTTTCCGGTTGAGATGCGGGCCAGGAATGCACCGCTTCTTTCAGTGCTTCATCCAAGGCAAATCGACGGCCCATTAATGCCTGTTTGAGTGGAGCAAACAAGTGATAGTCAGAAGGGACAAGATGAGGACTATATGGAGGATGACCCAGTACTTAAAATTTGTGTTTCTGGAGCGTTTCAGCAATGTGGGCAGCAGTATGCGGACTGGCATTGTCGTGCAGCAACACAACGTTTTTGAAAGCAATCCTCGGCATTTGATTCGAATTGCAGGCTTTAGCCTGGCAGTAAGCATCTCACTGTAACTTACACTGTTTATTGTTGT
Source organism: Schistocerca nitens (assembly GCF_023898315.1). Taxonomy (NCBI): domain Eukaryota; kingdom Metazoa; phylum Arthropoda; class Insecta; order Orthoptera; family Acrididae; genus Schistocerca; species Schistocerca nitens. The sequence goes on along the minus strand of NC_064614.1, from coordinate 974,863,083 downwards.
GCCCTTTCCCCATAATGTTCCAGTGCTGGACCTTGTGCGTCCCAAAAGGCAGTAAGTATCAGTTTTCCTGCGGACGGTTAGGTCTTGAACTTATCCTTGCACGGCGAACTTGGATGTTTCCATTCCATAGTTTGCCGTTTACTCTCTGGCTCGTAATGATGGATCCATGTTTCGCCACCAGTAATGATCCTGTCTAAGAAGTTGTCCACTTTGTTACCATAGCGATCCAAATGTTTTCTGCAGATGTCCAAGCACGTTTGTTTACGCGACTGTGTGAGTTGTTCTAGGACCCATCTTGCACAAACTTTATGAAACTCAAGTCTGTTGAGGATGATTTCTTAGACAGAACCGTGACTAATTTTCAGACGATGTGCCACTTCGTCAATAGTTAATCCTCTGTGTAAGAGAATCATTTCACGTGAACGCTCAATGGTTTCTTTATTTGTGGCTGTAAACGGTCGTCCGGCTTTTTCATCATGCCTAACACTTGTGCGACCATTTCGGAATTTTTCAGTCCATCCGTAGACACTCCGTTGTGGCAAAACACTGTTCACGTACTGTACCGAAAGTCTTCGATGAATTTCTGCCCCTAATACTCCTTCCGACCACAAAAAAAACGGATCACTGGACGTTGCTCTTCATTGGTACAAGTAAACAACGTAGCAGCCATGATTAACAGCATGGCAGTGATAACGAAACTAATGTAGCAGCCGGAAAATTGCAAAGATATAACTACAAACAAACAAAGCATGTGTCATAAACGTGAAACGACAGTACTACCAAAATAAACAAAAATATAACTAAATTGCGGATAATAATTGACTTACCGTCGTACTTCATACATTTTAACAGACTAACCTACTGCATAAGAAGTGGAAGTGACTTTGTGGCTTTATAAAGTCAGTTACAGAATATCAGGCCTTTTCCCATATTTAGTAATTGTTAGTTTGTTCTTCCAAGCACTAAAGGAAATTTACAGAAATTGAACGTAGTTCAAAGTGTTCAGGTTGTGTAAATTAGGCTAGAGTATCTTTATTGTGTATCGTAAGTCACTGTATAACAGTGATGAGTATATGCTATTTTATTGATCTGTCTGTGTCTAACACATTACTAATGTTTTCACTTCGGTCTCGTTGGAGTATAGCAGGAACGGTATAATTCTTTCATTGTTCGTCTGATATTTGGACGACGAATTGTCAAATTAACATTTCATGTTTCAATAACTATTGTCTCCATAGCCACGATTGGCCGCGAGCAGAGGTAAAAGTCGGATGATTGCAGCACACTGAAAAAGACGAAACGATTTCCTTTTCTGTTCCTCCAACATTCTTAGGGTAGTAATTTTTAGCAGGAGAGAAAGCTACTGTATCCCAATAATCTCACGAAGTCCCAACGTATAATAGTACTAATTGTGTAGCATCTTAGTAAAAATGAGCATCACTGTCTTACAGTATCACAGATATTCATTCGTTTGCACCGAGCAAGGATACTGCATAAAATGCTGTCTCCTGTCATGTAGTCTTCAGTCCGAAGACTCATTTGAATTACCTCTCCATGCTAGTCTACCCTGTGCAAAACTCTTCAGCTCTGAATAACTACTGCAACTTACATCCTTGGGAATCTGGTTAGGTATTCATCTCTTGGTCTCACTTTACGATTTTTACCACCACACTTCAGTCCATTATTAAATTTGTGATCCCCTGATGTCTCGCTACGTGTCCCACTACCCAATCTCTTCTTCCACTCACAATGTGCTACAAATCTGTTTTCTCCCCAGTTCTGTTCAGTGGTTCCTCATTGGTTACGTGATCTATCCATCTCCTTTTCAGCATTCTCCTGTAGCTCTCCTTTTCAAAAGATTTTGTTCTCTTCTTGTCTAAAATGTTTATCGTTCATATTTCACTTCCATACTTGCCTACACTCCATACACTTACTTTCAGAATAGACTTCAGTACAGTTAAATCTATATGTAATATAACAAATTTCTCTCCTTCAGAAACGCTTTTCTTGCCATTGCCAGTCTACATTTTATACCTTTTCTTTTTCGGCCATAATCACATATTTTGCTGCTCAAATAACAACTACGACTTTAAATGTCACGTTTGCTAATCTAATTCCCTCAGTAACATGTCATTTAAATCGACTGTATTCCATTGCCTTTGTCTTGCCTTTGCTGACGTTCATCTGGTGTCCTCCTTTCAAGTCACAGTCCATTTTATTTAACTGCTCTTCCAAGTCTTTCGGTGTCTCTGATAGAATTACAACGCCATCGGCAAACCTCATACTTTTTATTTCTTCTCTAAAACTTAATCCACACTCAAGATATTTCTTTGGTTTCCTTTACTGCCTCCTCAACGTATAGATCGAATGATAGGCTACAAACATGTCTCATTCCCCTCTCAAACACTGCTTAGCTTTCATGCCCCTCGACTCTTACATATGTTGTGTGGTTTCTGTACAAAATGCAAATAGCATTTCACTCCGAATGTACTCCCGTCAATATTGTCAAACGCTGACCAATCTTTCAAAAATATAAGCAGCCGATCCAGGCAACACAATAAAGTATCTTTTCCTACTATTTACACATGGGCCAGGTAATTGACGTTTACAGAGCTGATCGTTTGGGTAATAATTTGCTGCTGACACACTGTACTTCACTTATCCTCGTAGTTCTCCCATCTTACGGCCAAAGGGTCCGCTTACGTGAACAGAGAGAGTATAACATGCCAGAGATAGTCAGAATGTGATGCAGGAGATCTCGTCCTTAATTGCCGAATTTCATAGCAAATTTCTCTGTAGACAGGTAAGAGAGACTTGGAAATGCTGTTATTCTTTCTATAATGGATATTTCCGTTGAATAACTTAAATAACAATAAAGAATCCGTAACACATGAGACATTTCACGACAAAAATGTATCTTGTGCAAGAAACCGTTCAAAAAACGCTTTTAGTTCGAAGCCTTCTACCAGAAAAAGCAATCCACTGTACAGAAACTCGAGGACGATCTCTTTCTTTCTGGCAACTACAAGACTGTGGTTAGGACCTAAATGTGTGTCACAGAATGAAGCCGATGACTGGTTTGTTAGTTACTACAGTGTGCTTCAATTACACAACACACACTTCAAACACTCATGAGTCACACCATTACAACCATCTTAATAGCATGTTGGTCCATCCTTGGAACCGAATGAAGTAGCGATTCCGACAAGTACATGATAGATTTCAGGCAGTATGTGGCGCCATTTTGCAAGTCCTCAATTGTTTTAATCATGAATATATGTCTGGGTAAGCTAAATATGACGGCCGCTGGCGGTCGAGCGATTCTAGGCGCTTCAGTCCGGAACCACGCTGCTGCCACTGTCGCAGGTTCGAAACCTGCCTCGGGCATGGATGTGTGTGATGTCCTTAGGTTACTTAGGTTTAAGTAGTTCTAAGTCTAGGGGACTGATGACCTCCAATGTTAAGTCCCATAGTGCTTAGAGCCATTTGAACCATTTTGAGGCTAAATATTATCTTTGCATAAAGAAAAATGCTATCTGGTCAATAATCTTCAAATCCTGTGCTACTCACATGAGTCATCTGTACACATTAGTGAATTACTCATGGCACATTTGTTGCCCTATGCATGTAATCACTTTCAGACATCAAATTGATAATCCACTTAACTAATTTAATGGTGTTGAACCTTAAATTGCTGGTGCACTCATGTACCACTACAATAAAATAACAGCAATGAATAGTAAATGGGCCGGCCGCGGTGGTCTAGCGGTTCAGGCGCTGCAGTCAGGAACCGCGGGACTGCTGCGGTCGCAGGTTCGAATCCTGCCTCGGGCATGGGTGTGTGTGATGTCCTTAGGTTAGTTAGGTTTAAGTAGTTCTAAGTTCTAGGGGACTTATGACCTAAGATGTTGAGTCCCATAGTGCTCAGAGCCTTTTGAGCCAATAGTAAATGGGGTATTAATGAGAACAGTGGCGTAATTAAGTTTACGAAAAAATGACAAGTTTTATTTACGTTTAGTATACAACTTTTTGGACAACCGGTTGATGAATTTTCTACAAAAATCACAAACACAAATCAATAAGGAATGGTGTTTGATAGAAAAGGCATACATTGGAGTGGAAGCTACACAAATTCTCCCCTTAAGTAATCCCTCTTACAACGCAATCTTGCTTTGTTTACATGAATCCACTGCGAGGTCCAATTGCATTCAAATTGAATCAACTACGGTCAGCTACACCACAAACTATGGTTCATCTGAGTACAGAGAGCCATCTGTATCATTTGACAACCCTTCGCCAGGGCAGCAGTACAAGTACTTTATCCTTCCAACTTGATTCAGGTGTCAGCAGGAAGCGGCGCGCTGTGGGCGAGGAGTGGTCACTGTGGCAGGTGTAATGTTCTGACGAGTCCTCTAAAATATGCAAACTATACAGTCTGGCCGTTTGATTATCTGAAAGCAGGAAACTATCCTATCAGAGCGCTGAAATGCCGGAAGATTTCAGTGTGATGTGTACTCGTTCGTGCGCAGCTCGTGGTCGTCCGGTAGCGTTCTCGCTTCCCACGCCCGGGTTCCCGGGTTCGATTCCCGGCGGGGTCAGGGATTTTCTCTGCCTCGTGATAACTGGGTGTTGTGTGATGTCCTTAGGTTAGTTAGGTTTAAGTAGTTCTAAGTTCAAGGGGACTGATGACCATAGATGTTAAGTCCCATAGTGCTCAGAGCCATTTGAACCATTTTTGTGTACTCGTTCGTTGGTCTGTAGAAATCAGTTTGACTCACAGGTACGATGGTGCATGCTGCAATTGTCAAACGTCAGACGACTGACTCAGGACGAATAAGTTCACCCACATGACGGACAATATTTCCGAGATGATATGCCTTTTCATAGCCGGTACAGTTGGAAACTGCGACAGGCTCTTAGTCCCCCACAAGATACAGACCACAAATCTCACACCTGAAGTTCTACACCAGTGGAAGACGATCAGATTAAGACCTCCAACTATCACCACTACTTCCCATCAAGGATTGGTACGGGAGCTGAATTATCAAAACGAAAACTACTCCCACATTGCACAAACCAGTAAAACAATATTTTACTCACTGAATTTTCCCTGTTGACTGTTCTGTTGGTCCGGTAAACAATCCAGAAAGAGCACCGAGATTCCCACGCTCAGCGAGCAAGCCTCGACTTTGTGTATTCTGAGATGAACCAATCAGCGACTCCGCGTCTTTAATGTATGAAAAAAGAGGATTTTGGAGTAGGGAGACGTCGTTCTAGTGGTAAGCACGACACGTTTTATCAAAAAACATCTACCTGGATGCGACGACAGTCCCTGATTTATGAAGTGCGCTAATCATTTCAGGCCGACTCTTTCCAGTTTTTGAAAGAAGGCTGCTAAGTTTCCCAGACAAGCGTTCCCACGAATTATGTGTTTTTGCCACTCACTAAAAGAACTTGTCGACTTCCTGGCGCAAGGGGGTGGGGGTTACAGTCCTACTTCCACTAGATGTGAACACCAGCTACAGCGTCCGTATCATCCCAGCTTCTAACATGAGAATGTATGGAGTTTTAGGACTTTCCCATCGTTTACACAAAAGTTCAGTTTACAGCAGTCTCTCCTAATTGGTTTCCTCCCAGCCCTCCAGCCATCTTCTGAAATGGACTGGCGCTTCGTCCAGGTAAAAATTTTTTCGAACCAGCACCCTTCAGTTCTACTCGAAGCAAAAGAAGGAGGAGAGAACTTCAGCCAGAAGTCCCTCTGCAGATAAGAACCGCTGAACGCTGTTTCAGTCGTACGGCCAGATGGCTACGCTCAGCATTTATGGCACGCAATTCTTCTCACTCTCTGTCCTTGGTCACCTTTACTATGGCACTCCGGGTGCAAGCTCTCAACAAGTTACACATGCAGTTACGGGAACATTCTGCCCGCAATTTGCTCAAGTAGAATAAATCATTAACCACACATAGCAAATGTAGTACAAGAGAACACTGAGGTCATTCCCTAAAATGTAAATATTAATCTGCTGGACAATGTTGTTAAAGTGAGAGAGTGGCATGCCACCTCTCAAGCTGTCTAAGTGAAGGTCACGCATGTCTAACGAAATAACCAGCTATAGCCTTCCATATGTATTGCATCGTGTTTGGATCAGGGACATCTGCTGGTTAGGTCATCAAAATGAGGTCAGTAACAAGCTGATCGGTCCAGTGTACCATAATTCTGGCCTATGATACAAACAGTTATCCTGCTGGCAGATGTAGTCGCAGTCGGGGAAGACGTCAACCTTGGAATGAAGAGGCGGCCTAAATAATGTTAATGTAGTCCGGAGATGTCTTGGTGCTTTCTATTGTTGCTCGTATGAACGCTCCCACAGATTAATGCTGCCTCCCTTCCCTTCCTGGACACTCCATGACATGGCGTATGTTTCGAGCAGGCGTTCAAGATGGAGACACCCTATCTGGACACCTGAATCGTAATTCATCCGACCAGAGGGCAAGTTTCCAATGGTCCATGATCCTGTCTCGACAGTCCCGTGCCCATTGCAGTCGTAATTACCAGTGCAATTGTTTCAACACAAGAACACAAGAGGTTTATCTTCTGCAGAGCCGTTTGGTTGTTTCGTTGTATATCGGTAGGTGTACTGATTGATGTACGCCGAAACTCTTCTGCTCACAGTTGCATCTTATTTTCTTGTGAGATGATCTGCCACAGGTCGCCGACTGTCCTGTTTTACTGAATGTGTTGGTCTCCGACGTCCACGTTTTGTAATGAAGCGTGAACGTGCAACGCCTTGAGCCTACTTATGCTTTCACCGTCCTTCAACCACTTCTCACGCTTTGTGAAAGTGTCTTGTATCACTGGATTTCTCCATTTGCAACCGCGTATCGTCTCTAGAATGGTTCCCAACCGCCTGCTGAGCTCGCTGCGGAAAGATTGTTGAGAAGGTGAATCTAAAACGACTCACTAGGCAATGCGTCAACATCTACACCCTGCGACTGGAGCAATTCGCTTCGGAAACCCTCACTCTCATACACAGAAACACCTCCACGTAGCAGAGCACGTAAGAGACAGAGTATGACACAGGCAAAGCAACGGGGGCTATCTCCCTAGACATCGAAAAAGCCTTCGACCGTCTATGGCCCTACGGCGTCAATCACAAACCCAGCGTTCTTGCGTTTCCTAACCGACCCGTATGTCGCGTTAACTCATATCTCACACACATAAACTTCAATGTTGACATTCAGAGTAAACAATAAGAACCACATGTACACTAGCCGGAGTGCTCCAGTACAGCATACTGCGGCCGCCGGCCAAATTGGCCGTACGGTTCTAGGCGCTACGGTCTTGAACCGCGCGACCGCTACGGTCTCAGGTTTGAATCCTGCTTCGGGCATGGATGTGTGTGATGTCCTTAGGTTAGGTAGGTTTAAGTAGTTCTAAGTTCTAGGGGACTGATGACTTCAGAAGTTAAGTCCCATAGTGCTCAGAGCCATTTGAACCATACTGCGGCCCCTCTTGTTTAACATCAACATTAACGATATTTCAGCAACACACAACATGATAATTGCCACCTACGCAGATGATACGGCGATCTTTGCGCAAGATTGGAAACCCACGACTACAGCAGGACTCAGATCTATTGAATCTTTGGTTGGAGAAATGGCATATCAGAGTTAACGTCTACAAGTGTGACTAGTGTGAGGCCGCTCTTTTCACACAGAGACCCAAACAACTGCACGAATATCAACACTGTAGGCAAATCACATTACAGGCACGCCCAGTACGTTTCCGTGAGAAAGTCAGACACATTGGTGTTCTAAGTACCTGGAACCTCGTATGGGGAGACACACACAACACAAAGCATAAGCGAGGCTGAAACAGCTATACCCTATGCCTAACAGGCACGGCACACTGAATAGTAGGGAGTCTAGGTCCATGTACATGACACTTATTAGACCACTGATGACGTATGCAGCTCCAGTCTTGGGCTACGTAGCTCCAACCCGTCTGTGCCGCCTGCAGATCATACAGAACAAGATGCTACGAATCATAGGCATTGCTCCAAAACACGCACACACCGCGGATTTGCATAATGAATTCCACCTCGATACTCTAGTCGAGGTATTCAGCAAATTCGGCACTTGCCTGTAGAAAAACTCCAGACACTCGAAAAACACTTTTCCTTCGTGGTATCTAACCTCCTAAGGCAAGTTTAAATAAAGCCTGCAACAATGGCCATATCGGCAAACACCTGTATGACAGCAAATATAACAGGCCCCGCCAGTTGTAGCCATAGAGCCTACCAAACGGCGTAGATAAGGAAGCCAAACACATGGAAAACAAAGAAAACTCACACGATCTTGCACAACGAGCGGCCTATTTTAAGACCATCACTCAGATGTTACAAGTATGCTGACGCTGCAGCTATGACGATAACATCCCTCTAGTAACATTTCCAAACATCCACGCATGAACTGTCGCTGCTGGTAGGAATTTGCCAACAGCCTTACTACCCGTTCAGATTGTTGTAGGCTTTTTTTCTCACCGAGTTTGCCATTGCACATGTTTCCGCCTCTGCCTTTAGAACAGCTACCACCAGCAATTACTTATGTTCATCGTCGTGTGACTCTTAGTTTAGCATCCTAACCCTTTCGCAGAGGTGACAGTAGAACTTTTTCTGGTGGTCATCAGGCTAGTGCTGGATTGAAGGAACTGCGCTTGTATCAAATTGCTTTAAAACCGAAGATTATTTCCCATAAATTTTGTTCGATGCCGTGCTATTAGAGGCAAGTTTAATATAGCTCCAAGAAGCCACATTCAAGGCAAAAATGTAGAAGTTAATTCAGGTTTGAGTGCCAGTTCATCATTTGGAAAACGAAAGGTCAAAGCGACTGTTCTAATTGATGTACAGTTAAGCTACCACTCGGTACGTATTAATATAGTAATGACTCAAATATATGTGGTCTGTGACTGATTATTGGCCCATTGATCATATCTTGTTGTGTGGGAATATCAGTAGTCGATGAATTCTTAATATGAAGTGCACCTACTCACAAAACGGTAGAGAAACGAAGTACAGCTGTAAATAGCTACATTGTATCTAATATATGCAAGAATGGAAGTAAATTTTTTTCTCCCTCTATCTGCTCCTAATGATGTACCGATTAGGCCTTTTAAAATGCACTCCTCTCATTCATTTGGCTCCCAAATCTTCAAGACTGAATAATCGTGTTAGATATGCGTAGAACTAGGTATAAGTTACCGTACAGATTTGTTAAAACGGGAACAGTGCTCCTATTTTAGAGTACCGTCAAGTTTTAACCTTGCTTCAACTTTGTAGGTTGTTATACAAATTACTGGACCATATGAAAAACTATTTGTCCACATTTCATTTTCTCCTTCTGGGTGTACCCTCTCATTTTGCAATCTAACTTACACCACTGGGCAGCCAGTCACTTTGGCAGCAGCGGCAGTAGAGAATTTTCAAATGTTTGATTGCCGTCTCTCTCTCTCACCCAGCCAGACTAGTTACATAATACTGGTAAACTCTTCATAGTCACTTTTCTGTTGGCACACCAAGTTGCAGAAAGACAGATGCATGAAAGAGAGAAAATACTTTATTCCGGTTGTGCCACTGTTTGTAAGAAACTGAAATGGAAAATGAAGAAATGAGTCTGAAATAAGAACTCCATATTAATGACGTTTCCTTAACATATTATACACTTTGTAGAATACATGGGAACAGAGACACCACGTCACACTTATGGGCACTGACTTCCACGCAATGTCAAAATCGTGTATAGTATTCTCCAGCTACAATTCAGTCCAGCTATCATGCACATAGAAGATGTTAAAAGTGTCATTTACCATCTTTCCGTTTTCTTCTGTTATCTTAAATAGTTAACGACAGAAATGAAAATTTGATCACTGCCTCTCCATTACCCTCAGCCAAGATCAAATGGAGGATGTATGGTGTTCATGTTTGCCAGGGCAGCTGAACATCTCGGAGACAGCTTTAGGTAACTCGGGATCTGTATGCACGATCTTCGTCTGAAATATGAACACACCTTGCTGACGTAGTGGTAATGGACGTAGACTGGGATAGATGATCCTGGTTATATCCTGACTGTACAGTGTTTCGCCAATGAACATCGGAAGTACACTATGAGAGCAGGATGTACGTATGATGCCAGGAGTTAGCCCCTTAGATGTCTACCTGACGCATCACTTATTCTGCTAAACGTTGAACACGCAATCGCACACTACTGTCACTGACATCGGAGTTGAGCCTTCTCTCATCAATGCAGACAACTTACAGCATTACAAATGTCCCGTTGCGTCTTCCGTTGCGTCATCTGAGATGAAATGTACGATGATGTCTTGTGAGAATAGGCTAGGAGAGAAATATCCAACGTTATAAGCTTCGATCACTCTTAGTATTCATCGTAGCGCACTTATGGCGTTCCACTGATTTCATTATACGCTGCGATAACCGTCCGCAGCTTCTCATCCAAAACAGCAGCCCATCATGAACGTGCTAAAGGGCGACTCTGAGCATGTTCCTCGGAGTACCGACATTAATAACAGCTGACTCATCACGCCCAAAAGAAATGGACACTTCAGTGACAGAATAGACAGCATACAGCAGGCTCGCAGTTGAAAATTCCGTGAATTGTAGTATTTCCTTATAACGATGCGCTCCTGACATTAACGGAAAATTATCCGTTTAGTGTATATTGTAATGCTAGTAATTTTACACTACCGGTTTCACCCATCTTTTGACACAAAGGTATTATAATCACGAACTGATTCTTCATGAATCTAATTTACAGTTTTATTAAGTAACATCGCTCAAAATGAATTATCCCAAATAACAGAGCGCTTCCCCTACAAATACGTTCATAGCTACTGAGCAGCATCGCACGAACATGTGTCGTTAGGTAGGCTGCGGGCGATTGTGATACGACTCACTCTGAAGTAACAAGGTGTGCATTAATCAATCAAGAAATTACAAAATTTTCTAGGAACGGATAACGGCAAGTAATTTTTATATGAAATGAGGTAAACCACAAGCTTTTGACTTTACACCTACTAACACACAATTAATTGCATTACTCTGAACTACACTCAAACCTGCAATAATACAACAAAAAGAATTTTGGAAGACATAGCATAAATTAAAGGGAAGCAGTTTTGGTCCATAGGAGCGATTGTCACATTACGGAAAAAGGGACAAATTTAGGAGTCTGATACAACCGTTTGGAGACTATAACGCTTACTTACCCAGTTTGATAATCAAGAGATGGAAGGTTAGGATTTTACGTCTCGTTGACTATGATTTCATTAGAAACAGAGCACAAACTAGGATTGGAAAACGATGAGGAACTAAATCGGTCGTATGCTTTTCAGATTAAAGATTCCGGCATTGTCCTAAAGTGGTTTGGGAAGAGCAATGAAAACCTAAGTCTTGATGCTCAGAGGCTATTACAATTTTGGTCCTACAGAAAGCTAATCAAAAGGCTAAATAAAACATTCCCCAACTTCCATATGGTGCTCCGAAATATAATGCACGTTTTGGTACAATTTACAGTATTTTTTTCAAGTTTTGTAGATAATAATCGCGAAAACTTACTGTTATATGGGACGTGTCAGTAGATGTACAAATACGATATATTTTCTCTGTGAAAACGTAGTTACATAACGGCCAATTAAATGACTGGACATTTTCTGCCCCCTGCGCTGTTTCGATATCATATCGAAACTTCGATATAGCCTCTTTGCTTATAGCAAAGTAACCGCCCCATTCGCGTTCCGCTATGGGGCATGGGTGCTTTCCATCGCGCCTAGTTAACGGGCGGTCCGCATGAGCTCGCTGACGGTCGTTGACAGCCGGCAACTGGAGGATGGCCACCCAGTGGCAAGTGTTGGCAGATACGTCGCAGAAGGATGCTTTAAATATGACTTTGAGCGAGAGTGTGTATTGCTAATCTGTCGATTTACACGCCTGAGAAACATGTCGATCGGATTTGGTATTGCGTCTGCTGTTTTGCATCCACAGAAATCATGGGCTAAGTGGAATACCCGAGCCTCACGGAGTTGTCTGGTGAGCACTTTCAGCTGAGTAGCACAGATCTAAAAGCCGCTAACTTCATGGTAAGCGAAACAAATAATCGCGAAAAACTCGTCGCATCCAAACTGTTAAAGACGTAATTTTCTTTATAGAAAAAAATAAAAATATAATTAGCTGCACGGCATTAATGGCTGAAATCTGCGATTATGATTTGTATATTAAAATCTTAAGTGAAATACTGACTTAGCGGTTTCCGATTTAAGCAGTTAACGAGTTTTGCGAACATATCGATCCAATTACAAAACAAGCATTCCTTTGTGAAATCCGCTATTTGGTCATAGGAATGACAGAAAGGTGGAATTTAATTATTGCGAATAAAAACAGAAAACCTTTTATTTCAAAGAGAAGTACTAAAATTCTACAAAATTGGCAAATAAAAATACGAATTTGACATTATTTCACCAGGAAAAACTGACTTTACTTCAAAAAGAGAACACGTATGAATGTTAAACATTAAGTTCTTTTTAAAAAAAAAAATACACTATCACGTTCTTCAGATGACAAGGTATTATATAAAATACAATAAGCTACAAATTTCATCTTAGTAAAACATCAACAAAATTTAGAATATAATTAAATTGGCGGAAAGTTTCATCTTAGTTAAAACAGTGACAAAAGATTCTAGAGAATGGAGTTAGTTGAAAATTGATTTTAAGTGACATGTACCTCAACACTGCAAATCATTTCAAAATTGCTTCCTGCATGTTTTGATGACTGAAAGCGGCAGGAGCGTCTCTAGGAGTGACTTGCTGCTCTTCTAACACCTTGGTGTAGAAACTGAGTTTGTCGGTGGTCGCCCAGTCTTCAACAAATTGGAGCCCCAAAACTATTTTTACGCGTCCGATTTCGGCTTCTGAAAGTTCTACGCCAGCTGTGTTAGGTTTTGGGCTGTTTCGTTGTCGAAACTTTTTCCCCTCTTCAAGATGCTCTTCTTGCCTCTTATTTCAAAGTTTTAAAAGGCATCCCCATGAACTAGACAAATCTTCTTTTCGTGAACACGATGTTTTTGGCTTTTTGATTCTGGAGATACCAATTACCAGTAACTTTCACTAATCCTTCTACGTACGTCATAACAATTAGTATCAACGCAGTTTTCATTGCATAGAATAGCTTTGATAATACATTTCCTGTGCATACCTTTCTCTTCTGGAAACATTTCTTTTTCACTGATCAGGACACTCCTTCCTTTTCCTGGAGGGTCCATCGCCCTCGGTCTCGTTCTGGTCATTTGCAACTACAATGATGGGTTCGACTTTATGCAGAAGTACTCCCTTTTCCAATTACTCCCACTTCGTTTGCACCACGTTCTGCATTAAAATCGCCCATAAAATCGTTTACATTCTCCAAAAGACTCATGCAAATAAGTCAACGAACATCCTATTGATCAGCTGAACTGTGCTTACCTGCGTACATTTCGGCATCATATCGGCAGTGAGAGCTTCATTGTTGTATATCTGTTCGCTACAGCGGAGCCAACCTATCTCTGAATAAGAAAAATATCCCTTTCAATTGTAAGAAACTAAAAGGTAGTTTTGAATGCCTAGACTGCTAAGTCTGATGTCATTTGGCGTATTTTACATCCGGACATGACATGGTGATTGTCATGCCTATTGAACTTGGCGGGTTTTGCAAACGTTGGATATTTAGCGGGCTTTTTACCCGAAGACAACTTGAAATTAGCGGCTATTGCACCCGAACAGAATTTTCTACAGTTTCAACTGTTTACAGCGGGTTTTACACCCTGAAACGTATTCTATCGTGTTGTGTGCTCAATTGAAAATCGACGAAAAATGCATTTGGCGGCTTTTGAATCAGAGCTAGTCAAGTGTGGGCTGCACGAGCTGCTATTCGGAGCTATCCATTGCACCACTTGGTATTGTAAACCGTATGTTTTAAGCCTGGATTAACCACGATGTTATTTAACAGGAGTCTACCTGTCGCACTAAGTGACACTGGTAATTTTTTATGTCACTGTCTGGTCTGTCTACTGGCTTTAAGCCACGTTGTTAATTGTTGAGTTGCTTCTGTAACCTACTGCATGTTCACAAATCAAAAAACATAATTCCAGCTTATTACATCAGCATAAACAGCCATTGGTTAAGAATTTTCAACTGTCAGCAGATATTTTAACTCCACCCAATTTTAACTCAGTCAATGAGTAATGTCAGCTATCTTTATTGCATCAAAATATTCGAGGACTGAGAAATAAAATTAATGAATTAACTATCTGCATAGATGAATTAGAGTCTTCAAACCCAGCTGACATAATCTGCCTCTCTGAACATCATGTGACCACTGGTATAAAACTTTTAAGTGTTACAGGGTTTAGGTTAGCATCTCACTTTTGTAGATCAGAAATGGAGAAAGGAGGAGTTGCCACATTCATCAGGAACTGTCATAAATTTAAGAACATAGACATTCATAAATTTTGCCTAGAACAGCATATGGAAGCATGTGCAATAGAATTAGAATTTCACAAAAAATCCTTCATAATATTAAGTGTATATCGAGCACCTGCAGGTAACTTTAATCTGTTTGTCAACCACCTTGAAGCTGTACTGGCCCATTTAACAACCAAAAACAAAGAAATAGTGGTTGCTGGTGATTTCAATGTAGATTTCCTTAAAGACTCTCCCAATAAGAACTTGTTTGAGTTAGTAACACTATCATTCAACTTAATTCCCACAGTAAAGTTCCCCACTAGGATAGCCACTTGCTCACAAACAGTCATTGATAATATCTTTATAGAAAAGTCCAATGAACAAAATTATATTACAAAACCAATAGTCAATGGCCTCTCAGACCATGACATGCAGTTCCTTCTGTTAAATGTTAATACTGAACAGGATATAAAATCTGTTAAATCTGAGCTCAAAAGGGTAATCAGTAAGCCAAAAATTGATTATTTTAGGACACTCCTCAGAGACATTCACTGGACTGATGTTTACAGCGTTCATGGCATGAATGAAAAATATAACATTTTTGCTAATAAAGTGCTTACCTTATTCGAACACTGCTTTCCCCCAAAACTTACCAAGGTTAGAGCAAAGTCTACAAAGAAGCCATGGATTACTCGAGGAATAGGGGTATCTTGGAAAACAAAAAGAAAACTGTATCTGTCACTCCGAAACATTTCCAATGTTGATGCTATAGCACATTATAAGAAATACTGCAAAATATTAAAGACTGTAATACGGATGTCAAAGCAAATATATTACAAGGAAAAGATAGTCATATCAGATAACAAAATAAAGACAATATGGGATATAGTGAAGGAGGAGACCGGTAGAACCAGACATGAAGAGGAACAAATAGCATTAAGAGTAAATGATACATTGGTGACAGATGTAGATAGTGTTGCAGAACTTTTTAACAAACATTTTATAACTGTTACTGAAAAGATGGGGTTGTCAGGTTCGGTAGATGCTGCTATGGATTACCTTAGACCAGACATTTCAAGTAACTTCCTTAATATGAATTTGACCCTCACTACCCCAACAGAAATA
Source organism: Schistocerca nitens (assembly GCF_023898315.1). Taxonomy (NCBI): domain Eukaryota; kingdom Metazoa; phylum Arthropoda; class Insecta; order Orthoptera; family Acrididae; genus Schistocerca; species Schistocerca nitens. The sequence continues at coordinate 974,847,449 of NC_064614.1, read as the reverse complement.
ATGTCCATCATAAAATCTTTAAAATCAAAAACATCTAGTGGGTATGATGAAATATCAACAAAGTTAATTAAAGAATCTGATTCTGAGCTAAGTAACATATTAAGCTATCTGTGTAACCAGTCGTTTATTAGTGGAATATTTCCTGAATGGCTGAAATATGCTGAAGTTAAGCCACTGTTTAAGAAGGGAGGTAAAGAAATAGCATCAAATTTCCATCCAATTTCACTGTTGCCAGCATTCTCAAAAATTTTCGAAAAAGTAATGTACAGTCGTCTTTATAACCATCTTATCTCAAATAACATACTGTCAAAGTCACAGTTTGGATTTCTAAAAGGTTCTGATATTGAGAAGGCTATCTACACTTACAGTGAAAATGTGCTTAATTCATTAGACAAAAAATTGCAGGCAACTGGTATATTTTGTGATCTGTCAAAGGCATTTGACTGTGTAAATCACAATATCCTTTTAAGTAAACTAGAATATTATAGTATAACAGGAAATGCTGCAAAATGGTTCAAATCTTATATCTCTGGCAGGAAACAAAGGGTGTTATTAGGAAAGAGACATGTATCAAGCTATCAGGCCTCATCCAACTGGGAACTAATTACATGTGGGGTCCCACAAGGTTCCATTTTGGGGCCCTTACTTTTTCTTGTGTATATCAATGACCTTCCATCAGTAACATTACCAGATGCCAAGTTTGTTTTGTTTGCCGATGATACAAACATTGCAATAAATAGCAAGTCAAATGTAGTGTTAGAAAGATCAGCCAATAAAATATTTGTGGACATTAATCACTGGTTCCTAGCCAATTCTTTGTCACTAAACTTTGAAAAAAACACACTACATGCAGTTCAGAACTTGTAAGGGGTGTCCCAAGAGTATATGTCTAACATACGATGACAGGAAGATAGAAGAAGTGGACAGTGTTAAATTCTTGGGATTACAGCTTGATAATAAATTCAACTGGGAGGAGCACACCACAGAACTTCTGAAGCGTCTTAACAAATCTCTGTTTGCAATGCGAATTTTGTCAGACATAGGGGATATAAAAATGAAAAAGCTGGCATACTATGCTTACTTTCATTCCATAATGTCATATGGGATTATTTTTTGGGGTAATTCATCAAGCCAAGCTAAAGTTTTCCGGGCACAAAAACGTGCAGTGAGAGTTATATGTGGTGTGAACTCAAGAACATCCTGCAGAAGCCTGTTTAGGGAACTAGGGATACTAACTACTGCTTCCCAATATATTTATTCCTTAATGAAATTTGTCATTAAAAATATATCACTTTTTCAAACCAACAGCTCAATTCATGGAATCAATACTAGAAATAAGAATAATCTTCACAAGGATTTAAAGTCACTTAGTCTTGTACAAAAAGGTGTGCATTATTCAGGAACACACATTTTCAATAACTTGCCAGCAGCCATAAAAAGCTTAACAATCAATGAAATTCAGTTTAAGAGAAGCCTAAAGGATTTATTGGTGGCCAACTCCTTCTACTCCATTGATGAATTTCTTAGTAAAACCAACTGATTTGTATATAAGTACAACATAACTTCTGCACAATTTCAGTGCAGTAATGTGTTCATTGAAAATTTGTGTGTGTGTGTGTTAGTATAATCTAACTTCTGCACCATTTCAGTGCAGTAATGTGTTCATTGTAAATAAGTATTACAGTAGTTGTATTACCTTATAAATAAATAAAAAACTTTTTTATTTTAAATTCAGTGCATTAGTATTTGTAAAATGACTCTTAGTGTTCATTAAAAAATGACGATCATTCCACTTGGGACCTGTGGAATGGTACATTAGCTTATTTGTTTTAGTTGTAAATATTTGTCATGTATTGTTGTTTTTCTGACATGTTCCACATCCTGGAGGACCTCCTCACTACGGATCAATTGGAATGAAAGTAAATCTAATCTAATCTAATCATAAAGGCTAGCCCAGTTTTCCTGTCCTAGTCGAAGCCATGAGTGCATTCACGATCGTATTTTATTCATACACTCTATTACGGAACTAGCCGTACTAATCTCAGTTCAAAATCAGCCCATGTGCTTCGCTCACTGCTCATGTTACAGATATTCCTGTCTATCGCTTTCGAGCCCGATTCGTAATTCATCGGTATTATTTGTGCTAGCTTTGGAATTCTGGATTAACTTTACTACTCACTATTGAAGTCAGTTTCTTCTTTAAATTTTATTTATACATATTTTATCGTTGACCATCTAGTTTCACAGTGTTCTATATTATTATTATTATTATTATTATTATTATTATTAATACTATTATTATTGTTGTTGTTTTTATTATAGTGGCCAAATGTTTGATATAGTGAATTTATTATTATGGACCACTTGCTAATTGAAATGTTTTTCCATCTGCTTTAGTACATACTATGCCGCCGGCCGGAGTGGCCGTGCGGTTCTGGGCGCTACAGTCTGGAGCCGAGCGACCGCTACGGTCGCAGGTTCGAATCCTGCCTCGGGCATGGATGTGTGTACTGTCCTTAGGTTAGTTAGGTTTAATTAGTTCTAAGTTCTAGGCGACTGATAACCTCAGTAGTTAAGTCGCATAGTACTCAGAGCCATTTGAACCATACTATGCTTTATTTCATCTATATTGTCAGAATCACCAGAGCTGAGTGAAATTCAATGGTTGAATTTCTAATTCTATAACTGTATTGTTCGTTTGCTTGCATTCATCATAGAACAGCAGACTTTACGCGTTACAGAAATACAAAGTAACAATTGGGAGTACAGGTTTATAAATAAAGATTGTCTTTCTTGGTTCAAATATTATATTCGTGACTTGGCATATTAACCTCTCACCTCCTCGCTTTCTCTGCAATTTCTTTTCCCAATCTTAATCTATAGCGACATTTACTAAATTAAATAGAATTATTACATACTATTTACTCAGAAATTTTTTCATGTATGGTGTAGAAGGAATTACCAAGTTTAAATGATTTAAATTTTTACTTTAATTTTTCATTACTTGCTAGTACAAAAAAAAAGACGGTCGTATAATTTTATGACTACATACTTTGCTCCGTCCTGTGAAGAAGTAAGGCTAAATTGTGGATAGTGGTGACTATATTTGTTCCAATTTTGCATTTATTAATTGTACTTTTAACTTCAGATTGTGCCTGATACTTCACAACAAGCTTTCTATGACACTAAATCTATTGTGAGACCGCTGTTCGTATGAATAACTGTTTTAAACGTTTCTCACATTTGTTTCGAGGATAGACATGGGTGTCTATATGTTGTAGCAGTCCGCGTTGTTGATGGTCACCCAGTGGTAGTAGGATGACAGTCTGACTGTCTGGATGTTGAGTATGGGTTTCCTCAGGGGATGAGTAATGTAGTATTCGTGAAAACTGCAAGGCCAGAGAATACTCTCCTTATATAACAGCTTTCATTGGGAGTGCATTCTATGTAGTAAATATCGCCAGTGCTCGTGGCTGGGAAATGCAGCAGTCGGCAGGGTGGCTTTGCTGAGGCAGGCGCCGGCGATACAGAGCCGCAGCACATAACGGCCTACAACGTACGTTGCGGGCAGTCTGCGAACAGGATAGCCGGGCTTATCGCGACCCAGACCGAACGCAGGAACAGACGTACGTGAGACTGCGTATAATGACAGGCCCGGCCCGTGGAGGTGCCCGGCTGTCTTATAGATTGTGTAAGTGGTAAAAAAAAAAAAAAAAAAAAAAAAAAAACAGTGTTGAAGCGGAATACGGCGCCTGTAGTAGGCTCGTCAGAAGCCCTGTCACGTCGGGACACGGCAGAACGCACATCAGGTGACGAGAGACGAGTCCCCAGTGCAGGTCACCTATGATAGTCCTGATGGGCCAGATATACTCGCACTTGCCCGTACAGCGTCATTTGCGTCTAAAACCCGTGCTAGCTTTCATGTAGACCTGAAAGGTGCTGCCCCAGGCGTTGCTGCGGAGCAACCTGTTGCCTTCTAAGGCAACTTGCGCAGCGCAAGTGCTAAGTAGTAATATTACAGAACCGGCAGTGGAATTCTGTAGTTGACAGCCCCCTTGTCCAGCTGCCGTGGCACCTATTTATCAATAAAGACATACTACAAACATGGTGCAAAATACTCTAAAAATCTCAAAATTTTAGCTCTGCTGTTTAAATTGTTCTATGTGTATTGATGACGTAACTGTGCGGAACTGCACGAGAAAAGTATTCCATATGACGTCAATAAATATTGTCACCGAAGTCAACAGTTTAATGGAGAGCAAATACTGTGGAAAAAAATTTCGAGAAGATTTACAATACGTTTGTAATTGTGGCTAATATGCACCCCAGGAATTTTTGAACTATTGGTTCCATATGTTTCCTTCCTCTGTCGTTGACGAGTATCTAGCCTTCTACAGAATTAGATGAAGTTGAGTCACAGACAGTTTACCAAGAAACAATTACTAATTCAATGGGTGGTCAAAGCGTTTCCGTTTGAGGATGTTGTTCAAGCCTATATCCAACGTAGCGTGACTCCATTGCGGATAAGAAAGCACTGATATGTACGCAGTGGATTACTGTGATATTCGTGTCGGTCAGACGTGCGTGCGGTAAATGCGAAAGCGTGAAGTAAGGTTACGCTATTCCCTCTGATCAACATCAGCGTGCTGTTATTCCTTTCTTGGCCGCCGAAGGAGGAACACCGACAGAAATCCATCGGAGAATGAAACATGTGTATGCGGGAGCATGTCTGTCGATAACTACCGTTATGGGAAGGTGCGACAGATAACGCACGATCCAATTTCGCAAATATCTTACGCAGAAGTTACGCCAGCTCAAGTGGGATACAGTAGAGCATTCGCCCTTTAAGCCAGATCTCATCCCATGCGTTTATCACGCTTTCAGTCCCTTCAATGGTTCAAATGGCTCTAAGCACTATATGACTTGACATCTTACGTCATTAGTCCCCTAGACCTAGAACTACTGAAACCTAACTAACCTAAAGGCATCACACACATCCATACCCGAGGCAGGATTTGATCCTGCGACCGTATTAGCTGCGTGGTTTCGGACTGAAGCGCCTAGAACCAGTCGGCCAAAACGGCAAGCTCATTCCCTTAAAGGGGTCCTTGAAGGGTCGACGATTTCTGTTGGACGAGGCAGTGTCGTATTTCTTTACGTAGCAGGACGCTACCTTTCACCAAACGGGTATCTTCATCCTGGTGCGTCGCTGGGATTATCGTATTTATACTCACATTGTAGAGGACTGTTAAGTCAGCCAGTCCACAGTGAAGTAGCCGAAAGGGCACGCGTCAACTCACGCCGTCTGGCGTTAAGTCTGGAACAGGATTCGTAATGAATGTGATAAAGAAAAGAACGTAGCTACTAGAACACTTAACTTTTATATTGTCCTTTGGTATACAGCATTCTTCATGATACAAGTGAGACTCTATCTTGAGGTACATGCAACGTTACAAATGGTTAATGGCGCCTTGCTAGGTCGTAGCCATTAACTTAGCTGAAGGCTATTCTAACTGTCTGTCGGCAAATGAGAGAAAGGCTTCGTCAGTGTAGTCGCTAGCAACGTCGTCGTACAACTGGGGCGAGTGCTAGTCAGTCTCTCGAGACCTGCCTTGTGGTGGCGCTCGGTCTGCGATCCTGACAGTGGCGACACGCGGGTCCGACATGTACTAATGGACCGCGGCCGATTTAAGCTACCACCTAGCAAGTGTGGTGTCTGGCGGTGACACCACACACATACTGATTCTGGACTTAACAGCGTTCGAATGGAACCTTTTTTTCGCTTCTTATACTTAAATTTTTTAGATATGACTACATTCGATGTTCCAGCTCTTTTAAAACTGATTATGATAGTTGCATATTCAGTTAAGATTACTAGTTCTGCTTCGTCAGTATAACATTTCAGATCATTTGTGTATAGCACAAACAATACTGGTCCTATAATTGAGCCCTATGGGACACCAGCAGCAATTTATACCCATTCAGAAGCCGACTGGTTATGAGCTGCTGTTATGGGTAGTTTGTACATGGTCAATCGTCCAATTGTCCACAGAACACATATGTGTTTACTGCTCTGTGCCAGTGCCGATGTAGAGTTTCCAAGCGACGACTCTGGATGCGTTTCATTTTTAGTAGACAGTAGTAGAAGATATTTTCCCGATACTGGTTCCGGTTGAAGCAGTTTCAAGAACATCAATAATCAGCTACTGCCGAAACGCCGGCAAATTTTTCCGAAGACGGGGGTTAGGTGGGGAAGTGCGCGAATTTCGGCAACTGGCGGTAACCGCAGAAGTCCTGGCACTACAGCGAGAACACGGGCCAGAGCACAGGGATGAGGACCGGGTGTGAGCCGGGATTGCGGCTGCGGTAACTAAAGCCACCCCCGCAGAGCGGCGGACAGGGAGAGGGACGTGGCTCGCTGGCAATTTGTCACGCGGCCGCCTTTCATATGCTGATTGCGGCCGTGGCAGCGGCCGGCGCCGGGCCGCACTCGTTTGACTCGCGCCCTTCCCTTCCCTCCTCTCTCTTCACGGCTCGCAGTGATTAATAGCCGCGGCCGACCACGCCAACTGGCAGTCCGGCGCAGGCCTGGCGCCAGCGCGCCGCGGGCGGCGGCCCCACGAGCAGGGCTGTGGTGCGGAACCAGCGGGAGCGTGGGCGGCAGAGAGGTGCGAGGAAAGAGACGGGCTGCCGAACGTGGCGGCAGAAAGAGCACCGAGAGGAAGTGTCCACAGCGTCCCCAGTAGGCAGCAGTCTGCCAGCTTCAAAACGGGAAGGTCTGCTGACAATGAGTGGCGGAAGAGAGATCGGCTGCAGAGCAGCACCACTAGTCCTTCTCTGCGTCTTCCACCATTGCTATAATTGTAGAGTCGAAATATCTAAGCGCAAGTTTTATTGAGAATAATTTATTGCCATAACAATTAGCCATTGAAATTGCTACACCAAGAAGAAATGCAGATGATAAACGAGTATTCATTGGACAAATATATTATACTAGAAATGACATGTCATTGCATTTTCACGCAATTTGGGAGCATAGATCCTGAGAAATCAGTACGCAGAACAACCACCTCTGGCCGTAATAACGGCCTTGATACGACTGGGCATTGAGTCGAATAGAGCTTGGATGGCGTGTACAGGTATAGCTGCCCATGCAGCTTCAACGATATACTACAGTTCATCAAGAGTAATGACTGGCGTATTGTGAGGAGCCAGCTGCTAGGCCACCATTGACCAAACATTTTCAATTGGTGAGAGATCTGGAGAATGTGTTGGCCAGGGCACCAGTCGAACATTTTCTGTATCCAGAAAGGCCCGTACAGGACTGCAACATGCGGTCGTGCATTATCCTGCTGAAATGTAGGGTTTCGCAGGGATCGAATGAAGGGTAGAGCCACGGGTCGTAACACGTCTGAAATGTAACGTCCACTGTTCAAAGGGCCGTCAGCGCGAACAAGAGGTGACCAAGACGTGTAACCAATGGCACCCCATACCATCACGCCGGGTGATACGCCAGTATGGCGATAACGAATACACGCTTCCAATGTGCGTTCACCGCGATGTCGCCAAACACGAATGCGACCATCATGAGGCTGTAAACAGAACCTGTATTCGGCCGAAAAAGTGACGTTTTGCCATTCGTGCACCCAGGTTCGTCGGTGAGTACACCATCGTAGGCGCTCCTGTCTGTGATGCAGCGTCAAGGGTAACCGAAGCCATTGTATCCGAGCTGATAGTTCATGCTGCTGCAAACGTCCTCGAACTGTTCGTGCAGATGGTTGTTGTCTTGCAAACGTCCCCATCTGTTGACTCAGGGATCGAGACGTGGCTGCACGATCCGTTAGAACCATGCGGTTAAGATGCCTGTCATCTGGAATGCTAGTGATACGAGGCCGTTTGGATCCAGCACGGCGTTCCGTATTACCCTCCTGAACCCACTGATTCCATATTCTGCTAACAGTCATTGGATCTCGACCAATGCGAGCAGCAATGTCGCGATACGATAAACCGCAATAGCGACCTTTATCAAAGTCGGAAACGTGATGGTACGCATTTCTCCTCCTCACACGAGGCATCACAACAACGTTTCACCAGGCAAAGCCGGCCAACTGCTGTTTGTGTATGAGAAATCGTTTGAAAACTTTCTTCATGTTAGCACGTTGTAGGTGTCGCCACCGGCGCCAACCTGGTGTGGATGCTCTGATAAACTAATCATTTGCATATCAGAGCATCTTCTTTCTATCGGTTAAATTTCGCGTCTGTAGCAGGTCATCTTTGTGGGGTAGCAATTTTAATGGCCAGTACTGTAGTATAAACGTCAGTTCCCTGCTAAAAGCGCTATGTAGTCTTCCTGCTGCAAGTAGTTGAAGTGGCTATTCATAGATGGCTCTTGGTGTATGACCATACTGTTCGAAATTTGCAGCGCTTTTTGCATGACTCCTAGCATGTGTGGTTATGTACATCTCTCATTCCCGCTCAACATGTCTGCAAGCGATATAGCTTCTGGTTCTACTAGTAACACGATTTCCGAATCTAAACAGAACATTACGAGTTCCAACAAACAACAAAACAATTCAAGGATTAGTAGTGAAAGGTACTGAAGCTACTGAAATTTTGAGGAGCTAGAAAATAAATTAAATGAGTAGGTGTATGGGCTAATATTATTTCATACATAATTATATATTAATAAGTAATATTTTCAGGCAACTATTCTTGAAATGTAGACAGTTCTACAGTCATTTAAAATAGCATCTGATGAGCAACAAACATATAGGACGTTTCATAAAGAGCGACCTGATTTAAAAACGCTCTATTTATCAACAAAGACATACTACAAACATGGTGCAAAATACTCTAAAATTCTCAAAATTGTAGCTCTGCTGTTTAAATTGTTCTATGTGTACATCAGCAGCAACAGCGCGAACGACGTGTAGACCTTAGCTAAATCTGTAATAAACTTTACACAATGTATCTGCTATTACAGAAGCTATTGGGAATGTTATTATGTTCTTCATATGTTCTATGTTACGAGGTAAAGGCGGTATGACACACTTTCCTTCGCATACCCCCATAAGAAACAATCGCATAGGGTCATGTCTGGCAACCTTGGAGGCCCAGATTGAATGGCAATGTCGCGGGGTCCCGTGCGTTGACGCAGAGTGTCATTCAGGAACTGAATGGTTCAAATGGCTCTGAGCACTATGGGACTTAACATCTGTTGTCATCAGTCCCATAGAACCTAGAACTACTTAAACCTAACTAACCTAAGGACATCACACACATCCACGCCCGAGGCAGGATGCGAACCTGCGACCATAGCGGTCACGCGGTTCCAGAGTGAAGCGCCTAGAGCCGCACGGCCACACCGGCCGGCCCTGAAGGTCTAGCACTAATTGTAGCCTGTATGATTTATAGAACGAAAGACACCTTCGCACTCACCAGATAGTCGTATGAAGCACTGCCGGTTCTCTGCTTATACGGCGAGTAGACTTTCGTAGGCTCAGCTAAAGCGTTTGTCGAATCCTTTCCAAAGCGTCATCTGAAGTGCGAGGTCGATGAGGACTCTTACCTTTGCACAAGCATCCTGTCTCTTCAAATTGGCAATATCAGCGACGAATTTCTTGGGTGCAGGCGGATCAATGCCAAAACACCGACAAGAACCACGCCGGACCAAAATCACTGACTCACTCTTTGCAAACCTCAGCAAACTGAACGCTTTCTGTTGAGCAGCTACCATGTTACTTGTGACTAAGTGCAAACTGAGAAGACACAGTGACTGACATTAACTGATTTTCCGAAACTCTAGCCAACGCTCATTGAAACAAACATGTTTCCTTTCCCGTGCGTCCCATGTTTCGTAATTATTACCGTCGGAAATCAGGTCATTCTTTTTTGAAACCTCTGTATTTCAGTGAGGAAGAGGTAATTTGAAGGGGGAGGGGGGGATACATTTGCTGCTTGCCGTTCAGAGAAAACAAAGAGAATATGCACTTCAATGACAAAAGTCGTCCAACTGTAGCGTAACTGCTCTGAAAAGTTGTTATCAGCAATTGCATTTCTGCAAACCTGTGTATGCTTAGATTCAAGTGCAGAAGCTAGTGGAAGAATAAGTCTTCCAAAACTGTTATAATGCCATGTCAACCTACGCATTTGTCAGGTTACGTACAATCACACAGTTTTTGAGTTCAAGTTATATGTAGCTGCCGCTATGAGTGCATGACCACCACTCTTAATGTGAAGAAGATTCCCTTCCATGCTTTTGCAAGTAAGATACACACAGTCAGGCAGCTGCTTACTAGGCTCATTGCAGTTACTGCTAAATGAAAGACGTCGACATCGCTCATATACTGATCTCACCAAGGATCGAAGACAATGTTCGGTAACCTTCACTGTTCCAGACGAAAACGAAGAATATTGCAGGGTATGCAAGAAGATTGTTATGTACATTTTGCTAATCACTTCAAAGCTTATTGTAAACCTGGTGAAGAGGAAACAAGGAGGAAATCTGCATATAAAGGAACGAGTGGGGGAGGAACCAATTGCAAATTCTTGCTGTCCGGTATGGAACAAACTGAGGAACATATTAATTCCATACCCAGAGAACTAAATCATTATAACAGACTGAAGCCACAGGACGAGTATTTGAGTTGTAATTTAAATATTCATTGGCAGAAAAGGTATTTCTGATCAATTACCCTAATGGGTAAGGTCACATACAAGTTTCATTCCAGAGTTTTCAACGATGACTATCCTCAACTTTCCTTTTGGAAATATCGTTAATTAGACCACAGAAAAGCTGAAGTAGCTTTCAACGCCATGAGAAGTTACAGTAGTACCTAACCATTGTCTGACATGAGAAATGACGGTATTACCTAACCACTGTCTGAGAGCACTACGTAAGCTGTAACCATGGACTTACAGGAAGTGTTCCAGCTACCTATACTCGTACTAAACTTAGTTTACACAATTTCAACTTTCTTCTTTGTGATACTGAAGATGAGATTATGTGTGTTTTTGATAAGGGAGAGTACTCTAGATGTAAAAACAAGATGGAATCTTGTCTGCTTCAAGTTGTTAATGACTCTGACGGTCCTCTAACACACTAAAAGAACTACGTGTCAGGAGTGCGGGCAAATATAAAACCGCATTATGGTGTCCCCCTAAACTTTTCTGGTCAGTCCAGGAGTGTTTGAAAGAATGGATCACAGCTTCTCTTCTTCCGACCGGGATTTTTCTCTGATCAAGAAGTGCTGAAAAAGTCAGGTATCAAGTTCAAGCTGGCGTTGTCTCAGTTACTACATGCGCAAGGCCTACGCGGCATTTTAAGACTGTATAAATGACAGGAAAGATTTCGACTTCGATAAAGCATCGGAAAAAACGCTCATGTTCGCTAAAAACCGAACATCTTCAACGACCAGAGGTTGGACGTTCATTTCCACAGGACTTATACATTTGTATGTTCTGCATAGGAGATTAGCATTTGAACCATGTCAGCCCACAGATTCTAGGTCAACGTCGATATCGAGGCACAAAATCATCTACCAGTATGATGTGACTGCGGCTCTAGTTGTCCCTATAAATCAAAGTTGATAGATCAGTGTGACTTGAGCGGGCGTGCAGGATGCCTCGCAGACGTATGCGCGAACTGTACCGTCAAACCAGAAAGTTTGAAAGAGGGCGCATTATTGGAAAGAGAGAATGTGACGTATCCATCCGGGAAATTTCTGCTTTTGTGGGACGAAGTGTTTCCACACTGCAATGGGTGTGTGCAGAATGGATCACGAAAGGCCGTAGAACACGGCGAGATGGGTCAGGATGCACCACCCAGACAACCCCCAAGAAGATCGATACCACATACGAATGGGGATTTCAGGACAGGTCTGCGTCCTCTTCGGTTCAGGTGTAACAGTGGAACAGTGTAACACGTCGTACACTATCAGGGTTGACAATCGGTCGACATTTATTACGGCAAGGGTTACGTTCGCGTCGTCCACTTCATCGCCTTCCCTTTCCAAATGTGCGGAAACTGCTAGACTTCAATGGTGTATCGAACGACGTCGCAGGGGCCAGGTATGATATCGGTGTTTTTCGACGAATCAAGGTTCTGTTTGTTTCAAAATAATGGCCGCATTTTTGTTGGCCGCCGGCAGGGGGAGCGGCACCACAGTGACTGCATTCGCACAAGATATACATCGTCACCTCAAGGCCTTATGATGTGAGGTGCTGTTCTGTACAACCACAGATAACGGTTGGTGCATGCCCAGGGAACTGTGACCAGTGGGACCTACGTGAATGACATCCGGCACCCTGTAGCCATATTCTTTCTGCACAACACCCCAGACGCCATTTTTCAGCAGGATAATGCACAACCACATGTTTCTGCACTAACACGTGCCTCCTTCGAGTCGCAGGATGTCAACTTTTTGTCCTGGCTCTCCTGATAACCAGACTTTTCATCAATCAAAGATCTGTGGTGTATGGTCAAACGACGGGTGCAGCACTATGACCCAGTGCCAACCACAACAGATGAAATTTGGAACCAGATGAATGCGTCGTGGATGGGTATAACACAGGACACCATTGGCGCATTATACGCGTCTGTGCCATCACGCACGGGATAAATTACCAGGGCCCATGGTGGACCCTATGTCTACTAGGCAACAGGACGCATGCTGAACCGAGGTGACTGAAATTCTCATCTTTTCTACGGAACATACTGATGTACACGTTCTTTGAATATGAAAGTCCGATCTCTAGTGTGTTCCGCTTTCTCTGAACATGAATGTATTATCACCACTAAAAGGTTGAAGATATCAGAATTGATACTGTTAAGCGTAGGTAGTGCCAACCTTGGTATCGTAGCACACAAGAAAGCATTCAGTGGACTGGAAATGCGGCTACACTGTAATGCTTTGAAGCAAGATCGTATTGTGTATGGCTTACTACCCACCGAGGCTTTCTGAAGGATGAGCAATATATTGCAGGTTAAAAGAAATAGTAATAATAATAATAATAATAATGCTTTCAATGACTAACTGTCTTGGTGAAAGGAATAAGCAGATTTATTTTGATCTACGCGCAAACTGTCACATTTTGTTTTATGGATTTATTGTTTCGCTGTTTTCACTATCACAATTTGCGTTAAATCTTCACCCGCCAGGTTATCCGAGAGCTCTAATGTTGTGTTTCCTGAACTTTGGTCAGCACCGGATCGAATCCGCCCAGCGGATTAACGACGAGAGCTTGTGTGTCGGCCAGCCTGGATGTGGCTTTTAGGCATTTTCCACATCCCAGTAGGTGAATACTGGGATGGTCCCCATGTTTCGCCTCAGTTACAGACTTTTAGAGTTACGTGATACTGCCTGAAGAAACTGATGCCCGGGCAGTGAGCATCAAATCTTACAAGTACAATGAAACTCAAGGAGAACCTTTCTGTGAGGTTCCCTTGACAGATGAAAACACTGTAAGTTGAAGTAGACAGTCATCCAACGAGGACGTCCTAAGTCTCTAAATGTTTTGTATAAATACATAATGAAAATTTGATTCGGCTACTGCGTACATTATGGTTTTTCCCCGGCTACTGCCTACATTATGACTATTCAATGACCTGTAGCAGGACGAATATTCATACTTCTCCCCATAGAAGAATTTAAAAGGTGAACCCACCGCATTATATACGGGGAAATGCTTAAGGTTTTTTTTAATAAAACAAATGTTATTAAAGTTCTATATCTTTATCCTTCAAGCCTACACGAAGTCGCCCTGGATACGAACAAATTTCTCCCAAAGAGAGACCAGTTTGTTGTTACTGTCACCATAGAATGTCCTTACCTCTGCTTCCACCGCTTTGGAAACAAGTGAAAATCGGTTGAGGATAACGTCAGCACTGTATGGAGGACGGACGATGGCCATGAACCCAAGGGATAGGATTCTTGCAAATGTCGCAACGCTCGTCTGTGCTCTAGCATTTTCATACTTACGTAGAAGGTGCTCCATGTATGGACGGGCTCTTCGAATGCGATACGCGATTACATCATGCTGTTTCTTATGCACCGAAAGTATTGGACACTGGACTGAAGATGTCTTACAAGTTCGTGGAGCTGTCCATGGGTAATGCTAGAGTTCAATATGGTGCTGATCCACTCTTAGCCTTGACGACAGCTTCCACTCTCGCAGGCATATGTTCATTCTGGTTCTGGAAGGTTTCTTGGGGAATGGCAGCACATTCTTCACGGAGTGCTGCACTGAGGAAATGTGTCGATGTCTTTCAGTGAGGCCTGGCCCGAAGTCAGCGTTCCGAAACAACCCAAAGGTGTTCTATAGGATTCAGGTCAGGTCTCTGTGCAGGCCTGTCCATTACAGGGAAGTTATTGTTGTGTAGGCACTCCGCCACAGGCCGTGCATTATGAAGAGATGCTCGATCGTGTACAGGTGTTCAATCGTGCTGAACGATGCAATCAACATCGCCGAATTGCCCTTCAACAGTGGGAAGCAAGAAGGTGCTTAAAACAATATAAACCTGTGCTGTCATAGGACCACGCAAAACAACAAGGGATGCAAACCTCCTCCATGAGAAACACGACAACACCATAACACCAGCGCCTCCAAATTTTATTGTTGGCACTACACACGTTCACCGGGAATTCGCCATACCCGCACCGTGCCATCGGATCGCCACATTGTGTACCATGATCCGTCACTCCACACAAAGTTTTTCCACTGTTCATTCGTCCAATGTTTACGCTCCTTACGCTAAGCGAGGCGTCGTTTGGGATTTACCGGCGTGATGTGTGGCCACTCGACCATGAAACCCCATTGTTCACACCTCCCGCCTGACTGTCATAGTACTTCCAATGGATCCTGATCCAGTCTGGAATTCCTGTATAATGGTGTGGATAGATGTCTGCCTATTACACATTACGACCTTCTTCAACTGTCGACGGTCTCTGTCAGTCACCAGATGAGGTTGGTCTGTACGCTTTTGTGCTGTACGTGTCCCTTCACGTCTCCACTTCACTGTCACATCGGAAACGGTGGACCTATGGGTGTTTAGGAGTGTGTAAATTTCGCGTACAGACGTATGACCCAAGTGACACACAACCACCTGACCACGCTCGAAGACCGTGAGTTCGGCGGGGCACCGAATTCTGCTCTCTCATGATGTCTAATGACTACTGAGGTCGCTGAATGGAGTACCTGGCAGTATGTGGCAGCACATGCACCTAATAAGAAAAACGTATGTGTTTGGGGGTGTCCGGATACTTTTGATCACATAGTGTAGTTTAGTTACACACCGCAACGTTAAGCTCTACAATTCATAGTTCTCTACGGCTGAGGTCTGCATATATGTACACATGCACAATAAATTCGTGGAGTGTTAATGACGTTAATTTTATTTAAAAAGCTTTAAGAGTTTTCACAAAAAATATTCGGAAGCATTACTTTTCCTATAAGCCTTAAAGGTAAAATTTATTATAAATATTGCTGCGAAAGTCGTTACGTCACTGGTAGATTATTGACTCTGACTGTAACTTCGTTCGAAGTGACTGACATAGGCCTGCACCAATTACGAGTTAACGACATCATCTAACAAGTTGCTAATGCATGGCATCAATTACTATAATCTAACGAGCAGCAGAGGCTAAAACTCTTAAGAAATCTACATACAGTCAGCTTAAAAAAGCCATCAGTTCTTGAATGGAGATTATACGTATTTACACGCACTGATGATGTCGCAGTGTCACTAACTCTCAGCATTGTAAGGGAGGCCCCACCACAGAAACGCCCTTCATAGTTCTTCTTGTGACACTTTGAGTTCAAGTTGTTTATGTCAAAATACTAAACAATAAACTTCTGTCATAAATTTCTTATTTCCTCTTTGGTTTGTACTAAATTGTTGTCAGAGTATTCGAACATCCAGTGTGCTTGGACCAGCATGCTCCAGGAGGTCACACTGGGCAGAACACCTGCAAAAATGACCGACGCATGTTTTCTTTCATTGAATGAAAAGATCATAAATCAAATACAACAATATTAGAACAATTTTACTATCCATTAAACGTTTCTCAGGTGTAGCTACGTCACTATATTCGCTTGTGAACTTGAGACCCACAGAATCCCTTGAACGGTTGTGGGAGGATCAGAGTCCATCCATATGTCGACTTACTGGCCGTATTTATTGTAAATCTCATGAAATTATTTCCCTCAACTTTTTAGTAGACTAACCAACGAAAGGTATTGTATGTCCATCCTTTTGGCAGGAAGTCTTTGGGACGGTGGCCGTTTACTATTATGACAAAATAAAACATCTAGAGCCGTCTTTATAAATTTATTTTGTATTGTTGCAACCAGGTGGTGTCTTCAGCCTGAAGATGGCGCATTGAGGCGCTGAAACTGGTTGCAACAAAATAAAATAAAATCATAAGCACGGCTGTAGGTGTTTTATTTTGTCACAATAGACTAAAGGTTACGTGCCGCTTGAAAACAGTAGACTGATGTCAGTAATATCAAGAAGCGATGTTTAACTAATTGCGAGATACTGTGGTGGCTTTGATGGCCCTTGTTCCCCTCTGTTACTCTGATTGCTGTGCTATAGCGAGTAGTAATTATATCCCATCATCAGGCACCCCTCCATGAACACAACTTCTATCGCCTCCTCTAGCAATGTCACCACGTCATCAGCAGGCAGGAATGCACGGACTGCTGGTTATGTGAACTAGGCACTGCGTACTGTATCTCAGTTGTGCCGGCTCGCATCAATTAATCGATCGCTAAATCGGCGTGGTTCTCCGCGCGAGGGGCTCTGACTGCCACGAAGGTGGACAGAATTTGCTCCTAGATGAACCAAGGGGCTACCAACAGCTCAGCGAACGTCGCTGCGTATGGACCTTCACAGCAGACGCCTGGTGCACGCACACATGTTGACTGCTGTTCATCGGCAGCGAAGGCTGGAATTTGCAGACCAATACCGCAGCTGGACATGCACTGAGTGGCGACAGGTGGCCTTTTCAGATGACTCAGTTTTATGCTCCATCGGACAAGTGTTGGCGTGTACGGCGTGAAACATCTGAAAGCAAATACCCTTCACCAATCGTAATGCAGACCAGAGGGCATTCCATGGGCGATCCCGTTATTTTGGAAGGCACCATGGATCAACAAAAGTATGCATCTGTCCCTGGGGACACATGCATACACGCCATTTGTTCTTCCTCGGCATACTGGTATCTAACAGTAGGAAATTGCATGCTCCCGGATTTAAATGCAATCGAGAATCTGTGAACCAGCTCGATCGGGCTGTTCGCGCCATTGATCACCAATAGAGAAACCTCGCGCAGCTGGCCACGGCAGTGGAGTCCACACGGCTCCACATCCCTGTGTCAGTACTTTCCAGAATGCCGTCGACTATTATCCTGCACGTCTCGAAGCGGTCCACGCTGCAGAAGGTGGTTATTGAAGCTTCTGGCAGGTGGTCACATTAATGAATGTGGACAATGTATGTGTCACTCAGTGATATAACTTTGCAGGTTAATTGGGTGGTATGTGTGAAGCCCGTATGCAAAGTGACTTAAGTTAATAAAACTCGCTAAACTTCGCCTGATCAGGGCATGAAAGTCCAACGGTACCGATTGACCGTTTGTCTGCTGTGTCATCCTCAGCTCACAGGCGTCACTGGATGCGGATACGGAGGGGCATGTGGTCAGAACACCGCTCTCCCGGCGATATATCAGTCTACGACATTAATCAAGTAGCTCCTCAGGTTGCCTCACAAGGGCTGAGTGGACCCCGCTTGCCAACAGCGCTCGGCAGACCGTATGCCCACCCATCCAACTGCTAGCCCATCCCGACGGCGCTTAACTTCGGTGATCTGATGGGAACTAGTGTTACCACTGCAGCAAAGCCGTTGGCGATTAAAGTTAGTAGTAAGGGAAAAATAAATTAAAAGGCCATGTGGTAGTGTTACTGCGTGAACAGCAGAGTGTAGTAAGCGATGAACTTTTGCCCTCTTATTATTTAGCGTGGTTGTAAGCGAGAAAAAAAAGTTTCAAAGATGTAAAGTAAGTTGAATGTTATGTTCTCATTCTCAAATACTGGATGTTACACCGTACAAGGTGCTGCTTCGCCCTGTCACAGAGTAGGTCTGGGGGAAGACAGCCGCAGAAAACAAGAAGCAACTGCAATCTCTTCAGAGTCGCGCTCTCCTCCTCACTCTACACGTATCAAGAGACCTTACAACTGGACCACTCAACAATATCGTGGATCTCTCACGCCTGCCACAGTTCCTCACTACAGTGTAAGCAGCTAAAAAAATATTCAAATCAAAAGACCGCATTCTCCACGTGAATGGGAGCACAACACCTCGTGTTGCGAACCCCACCAGTTTCGGAAAGCCAAGACACTGAGTGAAGTTCCAGTATCGACGACCGAAGACTCAGACCGGAGTTACTTCGAGTTCACCAATCGGAGCGTACTGCTGTCCAACGTTGAAGATCGTCGTATCTGGATGGATGTTATCGCAAAGGACACCGATTTGCAGACACAGGCCTCGTACTACACATCACGGTGCTAGGGTTTCACGACAAACCTTTCCAGGGTGACCACATAATGTTACCTCATTTATCAGTCTTGCATGATAATCCGTAGCGTAATTTTCCCCTGTAATTTTTCCTGATTAAACTAGTACGATTTCTAATCTACTTGACTGCTGTTTTATCTGACTATCCCAAACAGTCGACAAAGAAGGGCCACATGTTGACACCAGTAATGTCGAAATAAGAGTTCTGATTCATCTTCACTGTAACCTGAGCGAATGGCCACTCGTCAAGGCACGGAAACACGTCCAGAGCCTCACGAAACCACCTGGCCCACATCTTCCATACGCCTAATTGGGCTGACGCTGTTTAGGCGCCTTGCGTCATTTCATATGAGGGAAAATATCATATCGTTGGACGGTACGAGAGCTCTCCAACCAACTATTCTCCATCTGATTTAGTGCCCGCCATTGAGGACATGCAGTTTTACGCGTCGCTCTGAGCGAAGGCTTTTGTTTACGTAACTAAACGTCTTTCTATTTCTTTTAATATTTGTTCTTTCAATAAAAATTTAGTTATCAGTCAAAAAAAATGTTCATTGCTCGAAGTACTCTTTGTAACGTCTCAGAAACATGATTTAGACTTACCTATATTCCGGTCGACTATGAAATCGACTGTATTGGAAGGGGTAATATATCCAGGCGTCGTCGCTGGTGCCGTCCAACCGACAGTCACGTGCACACCACCTCATGGCCAAGACTTGTAAGCAGTAGAGACTCACCTATTACGAGTTAAAATCATACATCTACTGCAAGGCGGCCAGAGTGTCTTGGTTTCCTCGGTGGCGTTCTTCGAAAAGCTAGCCTTTTTTCTTCTTTCTTTTTTGAGTCATCTGTCTTCTTACTTGTTTGATGCGACCCGCCAGGGAGTCCCCTCCTGTGCTAATTTCTTCGTCTCAGAGTAGCACTTGCACCTTACGCCCTCAATTATTTGAGTGGATGTATTCCAATCTCTATCTTCCTCTATAGTTTTTACCCTCTAGCGCTCCCTGTCGTACCTTGTATGTTATTCCGTGATGTCTTATCAGTGTTTTCCATATCTTTATTTCCTTCGCCGATTTGGCGAACAACTTCCTCAATCATTACATTATCAGGCCACCAGGTTTTCGACATTTTTTTTGTTGCACACCCCCACATCTCAAACGCTTCGATTCTCTTCTGTTCTGTTTTTCCCACAGTCCATGTCTCACTCCCACACAATGATCTCCAAAAGTACACCCTAAGAAATTTCTTCCTCAAATTAAGACCAGTGGTTGATACCAGTAGAGCTCTCTTGGACTGGAGCCCGCATCTCGTGGTCGTGCGGTAGCGTTCTCGCTTCCCACGCTCGGGTTCCCGGGTTCGATTCCCGGCGGGGTCGGGGATTTTCTCTGTCTCGTGATGGCTGGGTGTTGTGTGATGTCCTTAGGTTAGTTAGGTTTAAGTAGTTCTAAGTTCTAGGGGACTGATGACCATAGATGTTTAGTCCCATGGTGCTCAGAGCCATTTTTTCTTGGAGTGGAATGCACATTTTGCCAGTATTAGTCCACGTTCTATGTCCTACCTGCTCTGCCCACGATGGGTTGTTTTGTTGCCTAGGTAGCAGAATTAGTTAACCTCATCTACTTCGCGATAACCAACTGTGATGTTAAGTCTCTCGCTGACTTTCGTCTTTCTTAGATTTACTCTCACTCCATACTCGGGACCCATTAGATTCTTCGTTCAGTTCAAGAGTTCCTATAATTGTTCTTTGCTTTCGCTGAGAATAGCAATATCAACAGCGAATCTTAACACTGGTATCCTTTCACCTTCAAATTTAATTTCACTCTTGAACGTTTTCGGCTTAGCTTCTTCGACGTACAGATTGAACAGCAGTGACGAAAAACTGCAACCCTGTCTTACACCTTTACAATCCGTGAACTTCGTTCTACGTCTTTTGCTGTTATTGTTCCCTCTCGGCTGTTTCTTTAGCCTTGCTTCCATTTCAACTGCAACGTCAGAACTGCCTTTCTGATGCCTTTACCTTTCCTAAACCAAAACTGATCGTCATATAATAGATAATATTAGTCTTGTCACAAAGTTTGATGCATGAGCTGTTAAGCTGATTTTGCGATGACATTCGCACTTTTCGGCAGTTTCAATCTTGGGAATTGCGTGAATGATATTTTCTGGTAAGCCTAGTGGTATATCGTCAGTCTCATATATTCTACACACTAACATGAATAGTCGTTTTGTTGCCACTTCTCCCAGTGACTTTAGTAATTTCGATGGAATTTTATCTACCACTTCTGCTTTATTTAAGTCTTCCAGATCTCTTTTTAATTCTGATTCTAATACCGGATCTCTTCCCTATCTACTCATGTTTCTTCATCTATTAAGTCACATTGTAAGTCCTCCTCCTCACAGAGGCCCTCAATGTACTCTTTGAGTCTATCCTCTCTCTTTCCTTTACATTTAACAGTGAAAGTCTCATTGTACTCTCGATGTTACCGCCCTTGCTTCTGATTTCACTGACGGCTGATTTTACATCTCTATATGCGGAGTCCGTCCTTGCAACAATCATTTCTTTTTCGATTTCTTCGCATTTTTTCATGTAGCCATTTCGCCAAAGCTTCCCTGCACTTCCTCTTTATTTCATTCCTCAGCGACTTTTATTTCTGTATTTCGTAATTTTCCTGAACAGTTTTGTACTTCCTTCTTTCATCGATCAGAAGAATTATTTCTTCTGTTACCATGGTTCTTCGCAGTTACTTCTTTGTACCTATGTTTTTCCTATCAACTTCTGTGATTGCCATTTTTAAACATGTTCATTCCTTGAACTACCTTTTGAGCTTTTCACTATCGCAGTATCTATGTCCTCAGAGAACTCAAGCTTATCTCGTTATTCTTTAGTACGTCCGTATCTCACTTCTTTGTGCACAGATACTTCATGACTAGGCTCTTAATCTTCAGGGTGTTCTTGCTCATAAGTAAATTGTGATCTAAGTTTATACCCACCGCTGGGTATTCGTTACAGTCTTTCATAAGATTTCGAAATCTCTGATTGGCAATGATGTAATTTAACTGAAGTATTCCTGTATCTCCCGTGCTTCTCCAAGTATACCTCCTTCTCTTATGATTCTTGAACAGAGTATTCGCTAATAGTAGCCGAAACTTATTGCAGAACTTCCACCTTACATCCTCAGTTATTTGTTGGACATATTTAATCTCTGTATTCCTCTATAGTTGTTACCCACAATAGTTGTCTCTAGTACCATAAAAGTTACTCCATAGTGTATCTATCCTCCTGTCCATTCTTCCTGCCATTGTTTCCACATCTCCCTTCCTTCGCCCATTCTACGGGGAACCTCATTCCTTATATTATGATTCTCCATGATTTTCAAAATTCTTCTGTAGCACCACATCTCAAACATATCGATTCTCTTCTTTGTCGGTTTTCCCACTGTCCACGATTCACTACCATACAATGCTGTACTCAAAAATTTCTTGCTGAAATTAAGGCCAGTGTTTGATACCAGTACACATTTCTTGGCCAGGAATGTCCTCTTTGTCTTTCCTAGTCTGCTTTTGATGTCCTCCTTGCTTCGTACGTCATGGGTAATTTTGCTTCCAAGATAACAGAATTCCTGAACTTCTTCTACTTCGTGATACCCTATTCTGAGTTAAGCTCGTTGCTGTTCTTATTTCTGCTAGTTCACATTATCTTTTTCTTTTCCCAGTTTACTCTCATATCACTAAAATTCGTTTGATAAGTCGAAGGCAGTTGATTTCTAAAGAACAATGAATATGTAATAGGTTATTGGTCTGCAGCACATATAGTAGGGCATCACTTTCAATGAGTACAGAAAACGATAAGGCTGCATAGTACATTTACATCACTGAAGGGATTAACTTCCTTCTTTTTAAATAATTTATCCTATAATAGCAAAAATATAGTAGTAATTCCTGTTGTTGATATCGACTGAAATATTTTATTTCATGAAATTCTTGTAGTAAAGCTAAAATAAGAAGGCAAATGTCAAAAATAAAATAAATGACTTCTTTTTGAGGTTAGAACTCTCCTTTTAGACAAACATAGACGAAACCCAAAGACAAAACGGAAAGTAATCAACTAAATTTTGGACCCAAGTTATATTCTGAAGTAGGAACATGCAGTCTCAGAACAAAGAAGGAAATTAAAAAGTACATTAGTATTTATTCGAGTATTAAAAAACGCAGGCAAAATTCTATGATCGTTTGAAAATAGATGCGTACAACCTTAAAAAGTCATACAGAAATACTCATAAGCTCCTTAAACAGATTTCTTAAACAGTTATGGCGCGACAAAGTGGCTGCCTAGGGTCAAGTCCCGTCGTTCATAGTCAAGATCTTCAACGGCGGGACTCGGCTCTGAGCAGTCACTGTGCCGATCAGTGACTGTTCAAGTAACCTGTGAGTTGATATTGTCGCTTTATGGTAGTACACATCTATGTTCAAACGATTGCAATTCTTCAGTGTTTTAATTTCTTGTACACATCGTCTGAAGATGCATATCTACTGATGCGAAACTGTTAGTGACTTTTAATTAAAAGTATTTTAACAGCTAGAGCGGAAAATTTCATTCGACATCTAAAACTCTGTGAGTATACTAAAATAATGGAGCTGTAGAAATTAACTAGACAAGTTTTGTGTGAAAGTCACAATAAAACTGAAACTGAACTGATAAGATAGGTTGGTTCAGCAAAAGAAGAAGTGAATGAAGCAACCACTAGCTTGATATACCGAAGAAAATAAATTGTGGTCGTCTAATTGACAGTTAACATGACAGAAAGACCTAATAAAACGCGAACAATTTGAGCTGACTATAGGAAAGAATAACTACTCAGGGGCAACGAATGAAATATGGACACAAAGAAAAGTTAAAAAACCGTCTCGAAATACCATTTCTTGTATGTCGCATGCTCTATGAGTGTAAATAGTAATAATATACAGGGCGATTCAAAAAGAATACCACAACTTTAAAAATGTGTATTTAATAAAAAAAACATAATATAACCTTCTGTTATACATCATTACAAAGAGTATTTAAAAAGGTTTTTTTCACTCAAAAACTTCAGAGATGTTCAATATGGCCCCCTCCAGACACACGAGCAATATCAACCCGATACTCCAACTCGTTCCACACTCTCTGTAGCATATCAGGCGTAACAGTTTGGATAGCTGCTGTTATTTCTCGTTTCAAATCATCAGTGGTGGCTGGGAGAGGTGGCCGAAACACCATATCCTTAACATACCTCCATAAGAAAAAATCGCAGGGGGTAAGATGAGGGCTTCTTGGAGGCCAGTGATGAAGTGCTCTGTCACGGGCTGCCTGGCGGCCGATCCATCGCCTCGGGTAGTTGACGTTCAGGTAGTTACAGACAGATAAGTGCCAATGTGGTGGCGCTCCATCCTGCTGAAATATGAATTGTTGTGCTTCTTGTTCGAGCTGAGGGAACAGCCAATTCTGGGCTGCGAACAAATGCTTGCTGGATGCGTGCTACATTTTCATCACTCGTTCTCGGCCGTCCAGAACTTTTCCCTTTGCACAAACACCCATTCTCTGTAAACTGTTTATACCAACGTTTAATACACCACCTATCAGGAGGTTTAACACCATACTTCGTTCGAAATGCACGCTGAACAACTGTCGTCGATTCACTTCTGCCGTACTCTGTTGAGCGGTCGCCATCTTAGCATCAACTGACGCTGATGCCTAGTCAACAGCGCCTCAAGCGAACAAATGTACAACTAAATGAAACTTTATAGCTCCCTTAATTCGCCGACAGATAGTGCTTAGCTCTGCCTTTTGTCGTTGCAGAGTTTTAAATTCCTAAAGTTGTGGTATTCTTTTTGAATCACCCTGTATAATAACCGAGATTTCTGTTATTGTTCCAGTACATTTTGTTCCGGCAATTGATCTTGAGAAACTGCAGTACTTATTGAAGCTGAATGGTATTCCTTGTTTACGTCCACAGTTTTACGATTAACTGCACGTAAGCCTGAAATAGTTGTTGCACTAATTCATCCGTTATATTTTTAATAATTTTTGCTATTTTGTCAGGAAATAAGTTCTTCAGTTTTCCATTTATTGAAGACGTGACAAATAAGTTAGCACAAAACTTGAACGCAAATTTTTCTTCCATTAAAATATAGATTCACTGCTTTTGCACAAGTGTGAATGTTACAGTTATTCAGGACATTCTTGTTCAGTTAGCCGTAACTACTACAAGGCTACCCTGTCAGACATTACTTTTGGAGAATTAATTTCTCAGTTGACTCTGCAAACACTGATATTTTAATGACTACAGTCATCAGAGCAGCATAGAAAAGAACAACAATCAATATTTAAAGTTACAGTTATTTAACGTAAACGACAACGGGTGAAAGATATTAGGTTCGATGATAAGTAAATCTCACAAGAGTGGTGCCAAAGTACTTGTAAGATATCCGTTGAGTAGAATTTTTTTTCCACTGGTCACGTGACATCGAAGGCTGAGCGATTGCTCGTCTCGTCGCTGTTGGCTGTTGGCAGGCAGCGAGACAGTGCGGCGGCGAAGTTTTCTTGTTAGCGCCCCGCGCCTCGCCGCTACCATTGAGGCGGTCGCCCCTGCTGAAGCGCGACACCTCCGGCGAGAGGCAAACACTTATCCTCGTCGCCTCAGCGCCTTCCACTCAGTACCTTTAGGCCATACGCTTCCCGTCCTCGTCTGCCAGGACGCCTCGATTGCTCGATTGGCAGCTGATTACAAGCCCCTACATTCTGTGTATGCCTTTATTCTTTGACGTGGTGTTCCCAGTGGTGTTTTAAATGAATTACCTGCCTCCCCCCCCCCCTCCCCCCGGCCCCGCTTACACTGATCTTGTGGCAGAGTATTCAGCATCTGCAAAGGTTGCCCTGAACTCTCTATCGCTGGGTTGTGGGCACTACCTATGCGCTCTCAGATGACTGGAAAATGGGGCTATTTCATGCACACGATCTGTAAGGTCATATTTTTTGACACACGATAGGAATCTCGGTACTTAGGCCACTGTCAACCACTTACAACTATGCTATAGCACCAGTCACAAACAACCGGCCGTTGTACAAACGGGAGATTCAGGGCCGTTGTCAAGAGTATTCCGATATTTTTATAAAATGGCTCTGAGCACTATGGGACTCAATATCTGAGGTCATCAGTCCCCTAGAACTTAGAACTACTTAAACCTAACTAACCTAAGGACATCACACATGTCCATGCCCGAGGCAGGATTCGAACCTGCGACCGTAGCGGCCGCGCGGTTCCAGACTGAAGCGCCTAGAACCGCTCGGCCACACCGGCCGGCCCGATATTTTTATACTGGCCAAGATTGTTGACTACTGGTAAGGCGTTCTATTCAACGGCGGAAAGATGGTGTACTTCAGAATTTCATATTGTCTTTGGACCTCAAACACCACAAGTTATTCTGAGTTGACTAGCTAATGTATTCCAGGAATTCACAAAAATCTGGAATTTTATTAGAGTTTACACACAACTACATCTTGTAGAATCTTCATTTATTATCAGACGCACAACACTAAGACGTATAATTATTGATACGAGATGGCGCCGACGTTAGGACAGTGGAGTCGCTTCAGGAAGACTATGGTTCAGATCAGCGTCCCGTCATCCAGATTTAGGTTATCCGTGATTTCCCTAAATTGCTTCAGGTTAGTTCTGGGAAGGCTCCTACGAAAGGACACGACCGACGTCCTTCCCTAATACGATGGGACCGATGATCTCGCTGTTTGGTCATCTCCCCGGAATCAACCAACCAACCAATATAACAATTGAAGTCCTAAAGTCTGAAAATGAGTCCGTGATCATAGTTTTGGCGCCTTATTTTACAGGTCCGTCTTGATCATATAAATTTTTACATTCACTCTGACCGATTTCGGCTACTGTCATCTTCAGACCATAAAATATTCTGTTGTAGTATCAACGTCAAACTAAACATGTAGATACATACTATGTACCTAAATATTTAGTTTGACGTTTATACTACTTACTATGTACCTACATGTTTAGTTTGACGTTGATACTACATCCGAATATTTTATGGTCTGAAGATGACAGTAGCCGAAACCGGTCATAGTGAAATGTAAAAATTTATGTGATCCAGACAGACCTTTAAAATAAAGCACCAACCAATATATATCGTCACTAAGTTTTAAAAATAACAAAAATTTCAAATGGAAGATTTACTTTTCGAACTCTGGTGTTCGTGGAAGTTCACTATGGATATCGTGTTCAATACTAATCAAACATAAACTAATTACTCTACTTTGTTACAACGTCATAAGTGTTTCAAAGCCGTCATCAGGGTTCGTAGCACCTGTTGCCCTTCCGGGTAGAGCTCCCTCCAAACACTACACCCTTTTAGATAACTCAGTACTCTGAGACACGGTACAGAACAGTATGCCTACTTTGCGCAGTAACAATGGAAATACTATGGACGACAGTGCTGCGAAAGCAGAATTACTAACTACAGCCCTCCAAAATTCCTTCGCCAAGGAAGACGAAGTAAATATTCCAGAATTAGAATAAAGAACAGCTGGCAACATGAGTAACTTAAAAGTAGATATCCTAGGAGTACTGAAGCATCTTAAATGATTTAATAAAAGCAAGTCTTCCGGTCCAGACTGTATACCAATTAGGTTCCTTTCACAGTGGGCTGATGCAATAGTTCCACACTTAAGAGTCATATACAACCGCTCGTTCGATGGAAGATCCGAACGCAAAGACTGGAAAGTGGCACAGGTCACATCAATATTCCAGGAAGGTAATAGGTGTAATGCATTAAGCCGCGCGGGGTAGCCGTGCGCTCTGAAGTGTCTTGTCACGGTTCGTGCGGCTTCCCCCGTCGGAGGTTCGAGTCCTCCCTCGGGCATGGGTGTGTGTGTTGCCCTTAGGGTAAGTTAGTTTAAGTTACTTTAATTAGTGTGTAAGCCTAGGGACCGATGACCTCAGTAATTTGGTCCCATAGTCCTTACCACAAATTTACAATTTTAGTAATCCGTTAAATTACAGACCCATATCGTTAACGTCGATATGCTACAGGTTTTTGCAACATATACTGTGCTCGAACCTATGAATTCCGTCCAAGAGAACGGTCTATTGACACACAATCAACGTGCATTTAGAAAACATAGTTCTCGTGAAACACAACTAGCTGCTTACACACAAGATGTTTTGAGTGCTACTGACAAGGGATTTCAAATTGATTGTGTTTCTAGATTTCCAAGAGGCTCTAGACACCGTGCAACACAAGCGGCTTGAACTGAATTTGCGTGCTTGTGGAATATCGTCTACTTATGTGACCGAATTCGCGATTTTCCGTCAGAGACGTCCCAGTTCGTAGTAAATGACGGAAAGTGATCGAGTGAAACAAAAGTGATTTCTGGCCTTCGCCACGGTAGTGTTATTGGCCATCTGCTGTTCCTTATCTATATAGACAATCTAGGTGACAATCTCAGCAGCCGTCTCAGGTTGTCTGCAGATGATGCTGTCGTTTATCGTCCATCGAACTCATCTGAAGATCAAAACAAATTGAATAACGATTTATAAAAGACATATGAAGGGTGCGAAAATTGGAAATCAGCCCTAAATAATGAGGTGTGTGGTCGTTCACATTAATGCTAAAAAGAATCCGTCAAACTTCGGTTACACGATAAATCAGTCAAACCTCGAGGGCGCGAATCCAACTAAATACCCAGGAATTACAATTGCGATCAGTTTAAATTGGAAAGAACACATAGAAGATGTTGCAAAGGCGCAAACCAAAGACAGCGTTTTGTTCGCAGAACACTTAGAAAATGGAGCATCTCTTCTAAAGATACTGCCTACATTACGCTTGTCTGTCCTCTTCTGGAGTACTGCTGCCCGGTCTGGGATTCTTGCCAGATAGTATTAACGGAGTACATCAAGAAAGTTTAAAGAAGAGCAGCACGTTTTGTATTATCGAGAAATAGGGGAGAGAGTGTTATGGACATGATACAGGACATGGGGTGGACACCATTGAAACAAATGCGTCTTTCGTGTAGAGGGATTTTCTCATGAAATTTCTATCCACAACTTTGTTAATGCGGAAATATTTTGTTGACGCTGACCTGAACAAGGAGAACGATCGTCATAATAAAAGAAGGGAAATCAGAGCTCGCACGGGGAGATATTGGTGTTCGTTTTTCCCGCGCGCTATTCGATACTGGAATAAGGGAGAACTATTGTGAAGGGGGTTGGATGAAGCCTCTGCCAGGTATCGCGTAACCGCCTGCCAGGGGTTGAGTATGGCCTCGTCGTGGGTCTCCATTTGGACGGCTGACCAAACCGTGCCATACCCAGATATTTGGGCGTTTGGATGTGACAGAAGACCAATGTTGGACTCTATTGAAACGCGAAGGCAAGCATACTCGTCGTCAAGGTTACAGTCGACCCGTCTGAGGACCTCAAAGTGGGCTCGCCTTATTGTGTACCAGACGCATCATAACCCCTTAACATCTGCACCCGCCATTCCAGAACAAGTGAAACACTGCATTATGTGGCAAACGGCGTCATTGCTCGGGCACTAACAGCAGCAGGACTCCGGGATTACCATTCTACGAGTAAGCTGTAGGTATCAACACAAAACAAACGGCTGCGTTTGGATTGATGCGGTGACCGGGAAGCAGGGCAGCTGTCGAATCGCATTGGATTCTGCATGTATCGCGGAGAACAATTTCAGCGCGTATAGAAGAGAGCTGGGAGAGGTCCCATTCTTACAATATTTTGGAGAGACACAGTGCCGTTACTGCTGGCGTCATGGTATAGGGAGCCATCGGGTATGATTTCAGCTCACACCTGGCACTGATAGACGACGAGCTCTAATGGCACAAAGGTACGTCACGAACATCCTGCGTTCTGCTGTGGTACCATTCATTCGATAGCATCGTAGTGCCAATTTTTCACAGGAGAATGGTCGTCTACACATGGCAGGTGTCTCTGTAAACTGTCTACACGCTATTTAGGTACTGACATGACCAATAAAATTCCAAGATCTGTCCCCGTTAGAAAGTGTACAACCTGTTTTCATGTCAGTTCCATCTGAGTGGCAGCAACAGCATATCAACGAACAGCTACATCGTTTCTGGGCCAGCTTGCCTCAAAACAAGATTGTAACGGGTTTGCAGTGCATATACACTATGTGATCAAAAATATCCGGACACCCACAAAACATACTTTTTTCGTATTAGGTGCATTGTGCTGCCACCTACTGTCAGGTACTCCATATCAGCGACCTCAGTAGTCACTGGACACCAGAATGGGGCGCCCAGCCGAACTCACGGACTTCGAACGTGGTCTGGTGATTGGGTGTCACTTGTGTCATACGTCTGTACGCGAGATTTCCACACACCTAAACATCCCTAGGTCCACTGTTTCCGATGTAATAGTAAAGTGGAAACATGAAGCGACACGTACAGCAGAAAAGCGTAGAGATTAACCTCGTCTGGTGACTGACAGAGACCGCCGACAGTTGAATAGGGTCGTAATTTGTAGTAGGCAGACATCTATCCAGACCATCACAAGAAATTCCTAACTGCATCAGGATGCAATGCAAGTACTATGACAGTTAGGCGGGAGGTGAGAAAACTTGGATTTCATGGTCAAGCGGCTGCTCCTAAGCCACACATCACGCCGATGAATGCGAACCGACGACTCGCTTGGTGTAAGGAGAGTAATCATTGGACGATTGAACAGTGGAAAAACGTTGAGTGACGAATCAGGGTACACAATGTGGAGATCCGATGGGAGTGTATGGGTATGAGGAATGCCCGGTGAACATCATCTTCCAGCATGTGAAGTGCCAACAGTAAAATTCAGAGGCGTTGGTGATACGGTGTGGTCGTGTTTTTCATGGAGGGGGCTTGCACCCATTGTTGTTTTGCATGGCACAATCACAGTACATGCCTACATTGATGTTTTAAGTACCTTCTTGCTTCCCACTGTTGAAGAGCAATTCGAGGATGGCGATTGGATCTTTTAACACGATGGAGCTCCAGTTCATAGTGTATGGCGTGTGACGTAGTGGTTCCACGACAATAACATTCCTGTAATGGAATGGCCTGCACAGAGTCCCCACCCGAATTCTTCGTGCCAGGCTTCACTTCTCCTCAGTACAGCATTCCGTGAAGAATGGGTTCTCATTCCCCAAGAAACCTTCCAGCATCTGATTAAACGTATGCCTCCGAGAGTGGACACTGTCATCAAGACTAAGGTTGGGCCAACACAATAATGAGGCCGGCCGGTGTGCCCGAGCGGTTCTACGCGCTTCAGTCTGGAACCGCGCGAGGTTCTAGGCGCTACAGTCCGGAACCGCGCGACCGCTACGGTCGTAGGTTCGAATCCTGCCTCGGGCAAGGATCTGCGTGATGTCCTTAGGTTAGTTGGGTTTAAATAGTTCTAAGTTCTGGGGAACTGACGACCTCAAATGTTAAGTCCCATAGTGCTCAGAGCCATTTGAACCATTTTTGAACCGCAATATTGAATTACATCATTACCGATGGAGGGCGCCACAAACTTGTAAGTCTTTTTCAGCCAGGTGTACGTATATTTTGGATCACGTACTGTATTCAGTGCAGAGGGGATGTAAGGATCGTAATGATAACTGGGCTCATACTCGATATTGTAATAACTGAAAATAATTTCACATACCATCTCAGCTCGTGAAGCCCCATTTCGTTTCGTTCTTCCGTTTTGGATGCTTCACTTCTATTTTTCATGCTATATGGCATAAAATATTGTCAGGAAAACTACTGGGGTGTTTTGTGCCCAGATACGGGGTTTACTTACCGTAATTTACCCCCCGGTCCAAAAAGAAAATAGTAAAGAAAGTTAAGATGATGGTTTTAACGCTTCAGGCGTACTACAGTGTGCCCCTTCTTGAGTACAACGTACATAACGTGCAAACAACCATGTAACAGAATGAGAAATTATCATTTTTACGGTGTTGTTTGACTAGCAAGTCACATTCACACTTCTTCGGTCTTGGCGAACCATCACAGACCCATCTGCACTTTGTCGTTCTGTGGTAGCTTTACAATGATAGCACTCAGTCTCGTCACTCGTGATGGCTTTACATTTCAGTCAAGTTGCCGCAGATATTCTGATTCATGCGTTGTTTTCGTGCTGGTGTCAAGGTGCGCGGGATAAATACTGCACACACCTTCTAAACAGTCTGGAGAATGTCTCGAATACTTAAAGTAGTGACGTTCACTTTATTACTCCATTAGAGTTCGTGATGTAAAAACGTTGACACATTATGGCCACACGTCCACTACTTAACACAACCTGCTAAGAACAATGGTCGAATGCAGGTCTGCTGTTCATAATTATTAGTTGACGGAACCACCGTAATTAATTTCGCTGATGTCTCTTACAGCCGGGCATAAAAACAGTCTCGGAACTTTGTGGACGGCACTCAGCGTACATCTACAGCTACGTACGTACTCCGAAAGCTATCGTATGGTGCGTAGTGGAGGGTACCCTGTAATGCTATTAGTCTTTTCGTAAGTAGAGCGACGGGAAAACTACTGTCTATATGCCTCCATACGAACAGTTATCTCCCTTATGTTATCTTCATGTTCTTTATACGAATCGTGCAGTAGAGTCGTTCTGCAGTCAGCCTCAAATGCCGGTTCTCTAAACTTTCTCAATACTGCTCCTCGAAAAGAACGTCGCCTTCACTCCAGTGACTCCCATTTGAGACCCCGGAGCATCTCGTAATATTTGTGCCTTGTTCGAACCAACCGGTAACAAATCTAGCAGTTCGCCTCTGAATCGTTTAGATGTCTTCTATTAATCTGTCCTGCAGTTCCCAGACACTCGTACAGTACCCAACAATGGGTCGCAGTAGTGTGCCATATACGGTCACCTTTATAGCTAAACCATGTTTCGCTAAAAATCTTCCGATAAATCGAAGTCACCATCCTCCTACCCTACTACAGACTTAAGATGTTCCGATTTCACATTGCTTTGCGACGGTACATACTTTTTTTCTCCTAGCCCTCGCAGTCGAAACAATGCGCGGAACTCACAATGCGAATAAACTGTTTCGGAATGCATTAAGATTTAAACATAATCAGAAATCTTGGTTAAAGATGTTACTGATCCTTATACGTATTGGTAAACACGGGAATGCCTGAATATGACGACGACAGCAGGTAGTTGCCAAAAGGAGGAGGGAGCTAAGCGGCGAGAAGCGGCGCACGTCGGCAGCACGTGGTCCCATCCCGGTCGCTCCTCACATCACCACCACTAGAACGGCAGAGACTCAGACCCTGCTGCCACTGAAGGATGCCGCTACCGGAGACGGCGAGGGAACGCTGCCAGGGGCCATGCGTCAAGCGCAGCGCGCCCTGCCGGTCATTAAAGAGCCCGGCAGCCGGGCTTTGTCGGTGTCTGTGGCTGGGTGTTATCTTACCGGAGGCAGCTGCCTGCCCAGATAACGAACCGAGCGGGGTAGCCGCGTGGTCTCGGGCGTCTGGCCATGGTTCGTGCGGCTCCCCTCCCCCTCCCCCCATTGGAGGTGCGAGTCCTCCCTCAGGCATGGAAGTGTTTGTTGTCCTCAGATTAAGTTAGTTTAGATTAAGTAGTGTGTAAGCCTAGGGACCGATAACCTCAGCAGTCTGGTCCCACAGGAACTTACCACAAATTTCCCAAAAATTTCGCCTGCCGGTGTGGCCGAGCGGTTCTAGGCGCTTCAGTCTGGAACCGCGCGACCGCTACGGTCGCAGGTTAGACTCCTGCCTCGGGCATGGATGTGCGTGATGTCCTTCAGTTAGTTAGGTTTAAGTAGTTCTAAGCTCTAGGGGACTGATGACCTCAGATGTTAAGTCCCATACTGCTCAGAGCCATTCGAACCAAAAAATTTCCAGATAACGAGCCTCCAGGCGCACTCCTTGACGCCTCACCACAGCACTGCTTAGCATTTTCTCTGCTTCTCACGTTGTCTCTACGGGTCTAAAGCCGTTTACGAATCAGTCAGATGAATTCTGTATTAAAAACCAAAATGTAATTGCTCGTACGGCGTTATTAGTCAGGGACTAACGTTTGTTGTTATTTAATTATATGGGCATGGTGTCTGTTCTTTCGAACATGTCTGAAAGAATAGACACCAAATCCATATAAGTATACAGTTCTGGCAATACCGGCCATGACCTCCTTCTTCTGTGCGGATGCACACATATTCCCCGAACTCTTACGGGACTTGGTAAGAATGTCTTCCACGAGTTGGGGTGGGACACTATGAATGTAGTGTGTGGACATACAAGGTGAGAATGTGGGTCTCGCGGGAGGCGTGCGCGAGATAGTCCCTGCAGTTGCGCTATCCTCTGTGCCCTCGGTGGCTCAGATGGGAGTGGAAGAGGTCAAAGGGGAAAAAAAGAAAAAAAGGAAAAGAAAAAAAAGAGGAGGTAAAACGCGAGACTAGCTAATACGACGTCTGGTAAAAAAGATGGATAGAGCGTCTGCCATGTAAGCAGGAGACCCCTGGTTTGACTCCCGGTTGGGGCACACGTTTTCACCTGTCCCCGTTGATATATATCAACGCCCGTTAGCAGATGAAGGTATTAACATAATTCTAATTTTGTTGTTATTCGTCCTTCCTATTTGATTCCACCTCGGGTACATATACATATCAGATCATAAGACATACTGAATGTGTCTTATGGACAGAAGATCGCAAGGTTGTCCTGACCGAAAAGGAGTGATGGGAACCAACATCAAGTGCCCACCAAAATTTAAAACTATCTATGACAGGGATCAGTCCTTTCTCCACTTCTCTGCAGCTTGTACATTGCAGACATGCCGAAAATAGAATCAAGGAACTTCAGTTTCGCCGACGACTGAGTACTTGCAACGAGGTGTAACTCAACTGGTCAGAAGTCAGAACGGAGGATATAGATGTAACGGTACATACTATCCCGTATGGGGACTGCAGCCAATCGCCACCAAAGTAGGGATTTCCTGCTTCCACATAAATAATATGCTTGGCATACACTACATACACTTATAACAATAGCACAGTGTTTTGGGAACTCTCCTATGTAATCCTATGTAATTCTCAGCTCGGAAATCCATCTCATAAAAATGATGGAGGTTTAGCACCATCGCCGAATTTATTTATTTATTTTTTAGTCATCAGTCCTGTGATTGGTTTGTTGCTACTCGCCACGATTTCCTCTCCTGTGACAACCTCATCATCTCAGAGCAGCACTTGCTATCTACGTCCCCAGTTATTTTCTGGCTGTGTTCCGATCTTTGTTTTCCTCTAAAGTTTTTACCCTTCCTTTAGTTCTATGGAAGTTATTTCGCGTTGCCTTAACACGAGTCCTACCATCCTGTCCCTTCTTCTTGTCAGTGTTTTCCATATGTTCCTCTCCTTGCCGATTCTCCAGAGAACCCCTCATTCCTTACCTTATTATATCACCTAATGTTCGACATTCTTCTGTAGCACCGGACCTGAAATGTTTCGAATCTCTTCTGTTCAGGTTTTTCCACAGACTATGTTTTACTACCATACAATGCTCTGCTCCAAGTGCACATTTTCATTATTTTTTTCTCAAATCAGTAAACTTATGTTTGATACGGGCGGACTTCTCTTGGCCAGGAATGCCCTTTTTGGCAGTGCTAGTACGCTTTATATGTCTTCCCTGCTCCACCCGTCATGGGTTAATTTGCTGCCTAGGAAACTGAATTCCTTAACTTCATCTACTTCGTGATCAGCAATTCTGTTGTTAAAGTGTCTCGCTTCTCTCATGTGTGCTATATCTCACTACTGTCATCTTTCTTCGATTTTCTGTTAAACCATATTCTGTAATCAGTAGCCTGTTCACTGCATCCAGCAAATAATGTCATTATTCTTCACTTCCAATGTGTTGTGTCGATTCCCTAAGGTCTCGACACAATGAGTGGCTAGGTGCACGCGAAACTAACGCAGACGGGCGTAAAGTCTGAAACAGGAGACTGGATGAAAACTATAAAGAAAAGAAGAGAGATTGTCATCTACTTAACTTTTAATGATGTTCTTCTTGTTGAAATACATCTCTTGCATAGTAGTAAGCAATTAGCAATGATACACATGGCGCCTTGCTAGGTAGTAGCGATGGACTAGCTGAAGGCTATTTAATCTGTCTCTCGGCAAATGAGAGGAATACTTGGTAGGTCTAGTCGCAAGCTATGTCGTCCGTACAACTGGGACGAGGTCAAGTCCGTGTCTTGTGACCTGCCCTGTGGTGGCGCTACGTTTGCGAATACACAGTGGCGACACGCGGGTCCGACATGTACTACAGGACCGCGGCCGATTTAAGTTACCACCTAGCAAGTGTGGTGTCTAGCAGTGACACCACACAATGAGTATATCAATGGCCTCAGCGAATCGTGTCATTGTTGTCCTTTCATCTTGAATTTTAATTCCACCCATGAACCCTTTTTTTTTATTTCCATCATTGCTTCTTCGATGTACAGATTAAACAGTAAGGGGATAAGACTACGTCCGTATCTTACATTCTCTTTAATCCGAGTACTTCGTTCTTCGTTTTCAACTCTATTGTTCCCTCACGGCTCTTCTGCATATTATATATTACCTTCCTTTCGCTATAGTTTACACCTACTTTTCTCAGAAATCCGAACATGTTGCACCACTTCCATTTGTCAAACGCTTCTTCGAGGTCGAAAGGTCCTACGATTGTGATCTGATTTTTCTTCAGTCTTGGTTTCATTATCAACCGCAACGTCAGAATTGCCTCTCGGTGCCTTTCCCTTTCCAAAACCTAAACTGTTCATCATCTAATACATCATCAATTTTCCTTTCAATTCTTCTGTATGATGTTATGATGTTCTTGTCAAAACTTGGATTCATGAGCAGTTAAGCTGATTGTGCGATAATTCTCGCACTTGTCGGCTCTTGCCAACTCTGGAATAGTGTGGCTGATATTTTCCTAAAGTCAGATGCTATATCTCCACACTCACACATTCTACACGCCAATGTGAATAGTCGTTTTGTTGCCCCTCCCACAAATGATTCTAGAAATCCTCTGGAGTGTTACCTACCCCTACTGCCTTATTCGATCCCAATTATTTCAAAGATGTTTAAAAATCTGATTCAAATACTAGATGCCTGTCGCTTCTATTTTGACTCCTGTTTCTTCTTCTATGACACCTCACAAATATTAGCCCTCCTAGAGGCCTTCAATGTGATCTTTCCATCTATCCGCTCTCTCCTTTGCATTTAACAGTGGAATTCCAATTCCACTCTTAATCCCACCACCTTGCTTTTAATATCACCGAAGGTTGTTTTGTTTTTCCTATATACTGAGTCAGTCCTTCCGAAAACTATTTCTTTTTAGATTTCTTCATATATTTCATGCAGCCATTTCGTGTTTGTTTCCCTAGATTCCCTATGTATTTCATTCCTCCGCGAATTTTATTTCTGTGTTCCTGAATTCCTACGGAAGTTTTTGTACTTCCTTCTTTATTCATATCCCCAGTATAATATTTGTTCATAAGTAAAGTATTCATACACGTTTAGACTTAGACTGATGTGAATGTAGTATAGCGGATTACAATGATTCGGTTGGGAATGAGAAAATCTTGAGGTCTAGCACAACTCCTTGTAAGATATAATCAACTTACATGCATTATGTATCTACTGGGCAGAAGTTATATTAGGAATTTCCAAACAAGGTATCAATCAAAGAGTAGAAATGAGTTACTTATTGATAAATGACGCTTTCATGCCCAGAGAAGTGTACTGAAAAGACTATTCCATGATGTTTCTCAAAGCGTGAGAAAATGATTAAATATGGTCACCAACACATAACCTTGCCAATCACAGGGATAAAAACTTAAATCCTTGAAAGAAGAATAAACAGTCCTATGTGACAAGATGAAAGTTTAATTCACTTTTATCTTCATAAGTGGAAGCAGAGGTGACATGGATCGGCTCAATAACGTCAAAACGGTCTCCTTTGAAGGTGGTCTTAAGCTTCGGAAAGGCTCTGAGCACTATGGGACTCAACTGCTGTGGTTATCAGTCCCCTAGAACTTAGAACTACTTAAACCTAACTAACCTAAGGACATCACACACATCCATGCCCGAGGCAGGATTCGAACCTGCGACCGTAGTAGTCCCACGGTTCCGGACTGCGCGCCTAGAACCGCGAGACCACCGCGGCCGGCTAAGCTTCGGAAAGAAAAGTAATTCGCCGGAGTCAGTTCTGGACTTTAAGCGGGAACTGGGGCGACGTTGCCAAGTTGTACTTGACCAGGCACCATTGAACATGTAGAGCTGTATGGCTGGAAGCACTGTCATGATGGAACAGCTTGGTACTCATTATCACCTTTCGCACTCGAAGGACATTTTTTCTCAATCTTTCGAGACCATCAACGTAACTGGCAGCGTTTGCAATCGATCCTGGAGGCACATACTATTTTATTGTTATTTATACAAACTCCTTGCGGGCCATACCCGTTGCGTCAAAAGTGTGTACACTTTCGACATGCTCAACATTGCAGTTCGTTGGCTTGTGAGACGCCAGGTTGTAACATTCAGCACTCTGGTGCTTTGTTTCCGGGTCGTGCTCAAATGCTGAAGTTTCGTCGCCAGCAATAACATTGTCGGAAAAAGAGGTTCGATTTGAACTAGTTCAAAAATTTCATTCGTCATCTTCACTGTACTGTCCTTTTGCTCGTTTTCAACACTTTGGGGACCAGCTTACAAAACACGTTTCACATGTCGTGCTTGCTTGTCACGACGGTGTGTACAGGACTATCTAATGGTCTGTGCAATCATTCTAACACTCGTATGGCCATCAGAGTCGAAAAAAATGACGCATACGAATCAGATTCTGTCGATGCGGTTGGTCGATATCAGTCCAAAGCGGGAACTGTCTGTGACCTCTTCCCCGCCATCTTCAACTTCAATCGAGAAGCAACCTGCCCTCTCCGATTTCGGAGCTCTAACTGCTGTGTAAGTAAGTGTTGCGACTGTTCTCTTTATCCCCCTCCTTTACTCTTTTTCCAGTGTTAAATAAAACGGTGTTTACAGTAAGAGTAGCACTTGGGTGTATGGTTGCGAAATTCATTGTGAGCCACAGGAGATACAAAATTCGCCAGCGTCTGGGATGGTACATGGAATTTGGGAAACATGAGAGCCCATATTCGCTCACTTATAAACAATAATATGAGTAATTCTAGCTAGAGGAATATACAGGGTAGCCCACGAGAAGTACTAAATTGTCGTTTAGTTGTTCTGTATTTTATGGTATATTTACTTACAGACAACACAGTACCATTATTTAAAAGGCCACCATAAGTTTGTTTCTAAGAAAAGGTACATCACACAAATAGATTCCATCACTGGTGAAGCATTTCTGAAGATATTCGAGGAAGCTTCTCATTACATTCTCAATCAGTTCTTCAGGAATGGCTCCTCATCAAGGATTGCGTCTTTCATCTCATGAGTGTTGTCAAGGCGCTGTGAAAAACTTTGTTCTTGAGAAGACCCCACAGAAAATATCAGGAGCTGAAAGATCAGCTGATCTTACCATCCACGGAAGTCACTGAATCGTGAGACTACTCGACATGGAGAGCTGGACCTCGGTGTAGCCATTGAATATTGGCCGTATGGGCTATAGCCCAATCTTGCTAAAACCATATCGCCTTTAAACGGCAATGTGCCTGTAGCTAGTGAATGAAGCAATTGTTAATTAAAGCCTTCTACCACCCGGAATTGAAAGGCATTGGCCAGTCATGTTGTCTTCAAAAAGTATGGCCCGACGATACCAGTCAACTGTCCAATACCTTACCACACCTTTAGGCTACGGAGGACGTTTTCACTAATTAACTTCTCTAACAGAGCAATATTGGAAGCTTTGGTTATCCAAGTCCTAGTAAATTTTTGTAAAAATTTAGCCGCAATCCTAAGAGGCAAAATGCAATGGGATGGTCACGTTAACTCAGAATTAGGGAAGAATAATGGTAAACTTAGATTTTCTAGGATTTTGCAGAAGTCCGGTGTATCTGAAAAGAACATAGCACTAACGACTCTAGTCTGACCGCTTGCAGAACACTCTTCCAGTGTTTGGAGTCATTAGCAAGGAGATATAACATCATACCTGGAGCGAATTCAAAAATGTCCAAGTAAGATCGGAACATTTCGGTATAGCCCATAGGATAGTGAAACAGGAATGCTCTGGGAACTTAAATGGAAGTTATGGTATCCTACGGCTAGCATCAACGATCCTACTACACAGCAGTGTTTCGCGTGTGGCCTGCTTACATCGCCCGCTGGCTACATGCAATCTGGCGATCGCAGAGCACTTTTGTGATGTTTTGAAACGCCGACAACGTGTCAGCCTCCCCGAGCGACATCGATACCGCTCCTAAGTGCAGCACTTCGTGAAGAATGGGCCGTCATCCCCCAAGAAACCTTCCACCACCTAATTGAACGTATTCTTCCGAGAGTGGAAGCTGTCATCAAGGCTAAGGACTGGCCAACACCATATTGGGTTCCAGCATCACCGATGGAGGGTGCCACGAACTTTTAAGTCATTTTCAACCAGGTGTCCGGATACTTTTGATTACATAGTGGATGCAGCCCAGACGGGCTCATACTCGCTATTATAATAAATGAAATAATTTCACATACCATCTCAGCCCATTAAGCCTCATTTCGTTTCTTTCTCCAGTTTTGGGTACTTCACTTCTTGCTTTCAGGCTATATGTTATAAAATATTATTAGGACTACTATTGGAGTGTTTCTTGCCCAGACACTGACGTTACATATCGTAATGTACCCATCGGTCCAATAATTTTCGTTACACTATTAATAAAATACCAGAGAGAAGTTAAGATGGTGGTTTTAACGCTTCAGGCGTATTACAGTCTACCCCTTCTTGAGTACAACGTACATAATGTTCATACAACCATGTAACTGATTGGAAAATGTTCTTTTTTAGCGCTGTTTTCCGAGTGCAGTTGCTGGAAAGCCAAGGGAAAATTACTACAGAAAAAACGAAATTATAACAGGAAATCGAAATACACATGTTTGTCAAAAAATGGCTCTGAGCACTGTGGGACTTAACATCTGAGGTCATCAGTCCCGTAGAACTGAGAACTACTTAAAACTAATTAACCTACGGACAGCACACACATCCATGCCCGAGGCAGGATTCGAACCTGCGACCGTAGCGGTCGCGTGGTTCCAGACTGAAGCGCGTAGAACTGCTCGGCCACTCCGGCCGGCACATGTTTGTCGGAAGGATAGATTCCGCACCTCGAAACCTTCCATGAAAGTAAAAACAAGTGATTCAACGTTAATATTGCAATGTAAATTGCACTGATAAATGTAGAAGAGAGACCAGATAGGTGGAAAGTGTGCAGGCCTCTACGAATGGGAACATAGACGACGTTGTTATAGAAGACATAAATAAAGGAGGGGATCCAGTATTAGAGTCCGAGTCTTGCGATCATATCAGGAGGGATAGATAACAAGCCTTCGGAATCTCTAAAACCATTAAGGTAAGTGACAATCAAACAACTATTTAAGCTAGTATGTGGAATGTATGAGACTGGGGCGGCACCATCAGGCTTTCATAAAAATACCATTCACACAATTCCGAAGACAGTGAGGACAGATCAGTGCGAGAGCTATCAAAGAATCAACTTAACAACTCGGGCGTCCAAGCTTCTGACTATAATAATGTACAGAAGAATAGAAAAGAAGTGAAGGTCTGTTAGATTTCTTCAGTTTCTCTTTTTGGAATTTAAAGGAAGCAGGGAGATTGCTCTTACTTTGCACTTGATAAAGTGCATACCAATGCTCATGATAAAGTGGATACGCCGAATCTCCTCCGAACACCGAAGCTCTGCAACGTCAAGCCCGGATAGTTATTGGCCTTGCTTTGGATCACGTAAGCCACCGAAGTGGCTTGTAATAACTGAAACACTTGTGCTAGGCCGTTGGTCCATACATTATTATTACGACATGTTCACAGGATTTGTAGACCTAGGAAGAGAAATATGCTTGAAACTCTAGAAAAAAAAGTGTAAACCGTGGAGTGAGACGGGGCACATACTTTATGCATAAGAACAAAGAGGGACCAGTAAGCATGAGAGACCAAGAAAGAAGTGGCCGGATTAAAAAGAATACTACATTGCGATGCATAGTTTCGCTCCAGTTGTTCAAGCTGTACATTGAGAAAGCAATTACTTAAATAAACTATCTGAAGTGGAATTAAAATGCAAGGCAAAAAGATATCAATTATAAGATTTGCTGATGTCATTGCTATCCTCAATGAGAGTAAAAAGATTTACAGGACCTGGTGAATGGAATTAAGTGTCTAATTAGAAAACACTATAGTTTGAAAGTAAACCGAACAAAGACGAAAGTAATGAGGAAGATTAATGATATTAACACAAAAGCTCATGTATGCAATTCACTTGCAGGTCTCTGGTCCTGCGTTGCTACATTTAAGTTTTCAGTGTAGACTGCGAGAGGACTTACTGACCTTCCACTTCAATGGTAAGGCGGAACACAATTTGTTATACAAAAATACATTTATTCATTGAAGCATTTGCGCCGGCCGCGGTGGTCTAGCGGTTCTGGCGCTGCAGTCCGGAACCGCGGGACTGCTGCGGTCGCAGGTTCGAATCCTGCCTCGGGCATGGGTGTGTGTGATGTCCTTAGGTTAGTTAGGTTTAAGTAGTTCTAAGTTCTAGGGGACTTATGATCTAAGATGTTGAGTCCCATAGTGCTCAGAGCCATTTGAACCATTTTTGAAGCATTTGCAACGTGGACCGTCTTTCTCACTGCAGCACTTGGCTGTCTGAGAATGCTTCCATGCATTACAAGATCCTCACGCTTCCTGCATTCTGACACATGGGAAGATACAATGCATTACGCTCGCTGCGGTACTTCCCTGGCTTATCCGAGGTAGCTCGGGAGTCCACTCTATGGTCTCTCAGCAGTACGTCTCTACCCCGAACAAAGTAGCAGGTAGGTGCTCACACGTAGATTTGTAAAGTTCTCTACAGGGAACAGGCTATACTGGACAGACTGGCTTGTCCAATCTGGAAGATCCCAATAAATGGTACTAGGAATGGGAAATGAGTTACAGAACTTAACAATGAAGGAGACGAAGTTAAGAAATTTTCGAACCGTGGAAGCAAAATAACACGTGACAGAGAAATCAATGAGGACATAAAAATGAGAGCAGTACAGATAAGAGCAGCACGTGCCAACTAGGCATCCTAGACAAGAATTATATTATTATCAAATACAGATTTTAGTTTAACAAACAGATGTCTTAGAATGTACGTTTTGAGCACAACATTGCGTGGAAGTGAGATACGGGCTCTTGGAAAAACAGAAAATAGGAGAGTTGGGATGTGGTGCAAATAAAAGGATGTCGAAAGGGATTTGAACTGGTAGGATAATTTTAAAAATAGGGCAGCAACAGCTAAAGCAATTATACATAACTGATCGACTATTTGAACAGCGAAAAACATGTGTTTACATACAAATATTAAAACTTTTACAATATAAAACTGAATGAAAAGTACAATAGTCCGCAATAGCTGTATTTATTGAAGTCGAGTTGGGCAATGACAGGCTCATACAACAGGTTTCGCAACTTCCTTATGGTGTATATAATGCTATGCCATATGGTATAGGGAGCTATTACAAAATGACTCAGAAAAAAAATAACAGCTGGCGTGGCTACGCAAAGTTCTCAGCATCCTGGAATTGGTAAGAACCATCGTCAATGATGAAGCTCCGATTTATGTTATATTCACATTGACCTGACGTCACTTGACCAATTAAAATATGTTCCTGTGGGCGTATGTCAAACAACGGACTTTTACGAGGAGCTTCGTCCGATGCTTGATATAGTCAAATTGGAACATATTTTACCTGGTCAAGTGATGTCAGTTCCTCGTGAATTTAACACAGACTAGAACTTAATCATTGATGATGGTTTTTACCAACTGAAGAAGGCTGAGACCTTTACCTAGCCACGCCAACTGTTATTCTGTTGCATTTTGTTACAGCTCCCTATACCGTATAGTATAGCATTATATACACCAGCTGGTGCGACTTAAAAGTTAGGAAACCGGTTGCGTGCGTCTCTAACCGACTTGAATAAATACAGCTATTGTAGACTAACGGACTTTTCATTCATTTTTATCTTTTAGAAGTTTTAACAACTGTATTTAAACGCCTGTGTTAAAGCGCAGGAATGGTCAATCAATTAGAAACTGATAAGGAATGAGGAGTTTTCTTACATAATTGGCAAAGAAAGGAGACAATGGTAAATACTGACTTTGAAAAGGAATAGGATGACTGGAGACATCATAACGCTTCAGGGAATAAGTTCTATGGCATTACAGAGAGGTGTAGAGGCTAATGATTCTAGGATAACGCAGAGGTATCCAATAAATTGTAGC
The DNA here is from genome assembly GCF_023898315.1 of Schistocerca nitens. Taxonomy (NCBI): domain Eukaryota; kingdom Metazoa; phylum Arthropoda; class Insecta; order Orthoptera; family Acrididae; genus Schistocerca; species Schistocerca nitens. Next base: position 974,803,364 of record NC_064614.1, on the reverse strand, counting down.
ATCCAGCAAGTAACTGAAGACGTTGAAGATATTAAAGAAAATGAAGAGTTTAGATCAAGGGAGCAATTTGTGGCATGCCACAATGAACTAAAGAACTGATGAAACAATAAAACAAAAAAGGAGGTGTAAAGAGTAATTTAGAATTCAGACAGTAGGTTCTCTCTCGCTCAGTACGTGAAAGAATAGGAAAGAAAAGTGATATTAATGGCACGATTTACGTTCCGCCATGCGCTGTACGGAGGCTTGCGGAGTACTTACACAGATGTAATAGGTAAGGCTGACTTCCACGGACCTCCACCAGCTCCGCCAATCCTCTGTTCCAAATGTGAGACGGCGGAATGAGATTTCGCCACGTGTGCGCACTCCATAATATCAGGACGACCAGACGGAGAGTGTATAATTTGCCTAATAATAGCCCATCGCAGAAGGGTAGGTCGGATTTAATTAAGTTAATGGCAAATCGTAGCAGCGCATTAATTTGAGTACGTGCCAGGTAAAAGGGGAGAACCCCCGGCGCGATGAAAAGAGGGACTCGGGGGCCCTCTCGTCGGGCAAACAGTTTCATTTTCATTTCGCCCGTGTTTGCGCGAGAGCTAAGGAGAAAGAGAGCCGAGACGGCGAGTGCGGGCGTGGGGGCGGCTGCAGCACACGCGGCTCACGCCAGACGAGTCGGCGAGCCGCGAATAAAGCGCGCAATTACGCCGCGCCGCTAAACGTAATTGTCCGCAGACGTCCTCGCGGCGATCCCGCCACTCGTGTGAATGCGTGATAAACGCCCGCCGCATTACGCAGAAATACAAATAAGGGACGCGCGCTCGGCAACGCCGTCTCCGAGTGCCGACCGTCTGCGGCAATTGTTCCGCGAGAAGTGCTCCTAATGAAAGCTTTGTTCCGGTCCCGGCTAATGCTGCCGCGGTATTCCGCACAAAGGTGGCGCGGCGGTCACCGATAATCCCATCGATCCGGCCCGCGTATTAATTCGCTGATATTATCTCACCTGTTCCCCGTACCAGCCCGCGACAATGTTGCCGCCGCTGTGCCGCGAGAGAGGCTCGCCGAAATGCTACGCCGAATGCAATCGGCAACAACTGCGGCACAGTATAACAGAACGTGGAAGCCATCCTAATGGGGTGAAACTCAACAATGTGTGTGGATCCTTTTAATGGAAGAACTATTTATTCTTCTTTTTATCCTTCTTTTCTACTTTCTTTCGTGTGGAGACTGCTTTTCTTATTTATAGTCTTCTTCCTCAGTGTTCTAGGCGCGGTTGGTAGGCCCATTCTTCTCCTATGTCTGCTTTCCTCTTCATTTCTGCATATGTAGCCGGTCGTACGTCATTGTAATCTTCTTCTTCTTCTTCTTCTTCTTCTTCTTGCGTTATGGCCTTTGTAGGACCACGGGTAGCCCCTTCCTGGACTGCATTTTCCTCTTCTTCTCCCAGAACCTCTTCGTTCTTTCTATTCTTCTCTCCCGCCTTTCTTCCGAGATCTTCAGTTTCCGTTTCTCCTGTCGGCTCCACTGATGACACTCTAATCTTTTCCTGTATTCTTCTCTGTCATTGATCTCCGGCATATTGGTCGGTGTATATTTGTTCCTCCAATTTTCCTTTCCTTCGTCCTTGATCCCCAATTCCAACCAGTCCTTCTGAAGTTCAACAACCCACTTGGTTCCTGTCTTTCCCCTTGTCCTCCCTGTTGTATCCCTCCGTCATTCCGTCCATACTCATCCTAACTACATGTCCAGCAAACCTTGCCCTTTCGAGTCTGATTTCCCCAGATATAGTTCTCATTTTCCGGTACAATTCTTCCCTAGGTCTTCGCATCCACCTCTCTCCACCTCTTTTGGGACCTAGTATTTTTATCAGTATTTTTCTCTCTTCTTTCTCTAGTTGTTCTGCCCCATCTCTTCCTGGTGTCGTCGTCTCAGCTGCATATAATACAGCACTCCTCATCGTCGCCTTTTAGTGTCTTATCTTTGCCTCTGTGTCGTTGTAATCTGCTACGCGTGTGACATTCTTACTCATCCCCGGCGATTCCGCCCCTCAGTAGCTCCTTTTCCTATTGTTGCAGTAATGTTATTGTGTCTTAAAAACCTTCTACAAATTTGTTCTTTACTGCTTGTACCTCGAATCAGATCTCGTTTCTTGTATTCTCAGCAACTCCTCATTGGTATCTGATCTTCGTCATGCTTCTGCAGCACCAAACCTCCACAGATTCAAGCTACCTCCTCCCTTCGTTTCCTGTTGTCAAAGTTTCACATACATACTGGGTCACACTTTAAACAAATACTCTCATGATCCCTTTACCTCATTTCCAGACTTATGTTGTTGCTGTGAGTAAGCTCTTTCCCAAACTCAATGCAGTTTTGGTCTGCTGTATTCTGCTCAGAATTCCTTTCTGTCTTCTACAAACCCTTGTGACCCTCTTTCGCAAAAAGGTAAATTCCTCTAACACGTCTAACTTCTCTCTACAAATTTTTATAGTTAGACTTTAATGTTCCTCTTCATTACTGTATACCACCACCTTAGTCTTTCGTTTGTTTTTTCTCATAGCAAAGTGATTACAGAAAATTCTTTCCATTGTGCTGAACACCTTCTCTAGATAATCTCTAGTCTTCGCAACCTCAGCAGTATCATCTGCATGACGTAGCGTGTCTATCTTCTGCCCATTAATTTTGATACACACCTCAGAAGTTCCGCGAAGGTAGTCTATAGCTTCCTGAAAGTAAGCAGTCAGCATAAGAGGAGGGAGAATCTTGCTTCTTGTTTATGATGAGAATTCCTAGTCATAGCCACTTCGTTCTTATATGAGCTATCACGTACAAACCAACAAGTTTTACGTCTGCTTTCTTCAGCCGGTCAACATTATAAAATGGTTTTTCCAGATCAGCGAAAGCAATATAAGTTAGTTTATTTTTCTGTTCTTACTTTTCGATAAGATGCTTCAGTATCAGAATAGCTTCTCTTGTTCCTAATACCCTTCTGAGTACAGACTGATTATCTCCCAGTAATTCTTTACGGTCTTGAATCTACAGGGTGAGTACGTAGTCACATGGTACGCAGCCAGAATCGAATCCAGGATTTTGGTCTGGATGGTAGGGGGAACTGAACTAAGAAATTTTGTATCACCGTGCCATCTCCAAACTCTCTAGAATAAAGGCAGGTGTTTTCTTAACCTATTACAGTACGAACTACTATAGCGAGAAAATTTTCTAAAGTCTTACACTTAAGTATGGAAGGTACATTATGCCTTTCTGTGCGAGGGATGGGGCGTGGGGGGGGGGGGGAGGGGGCAGGAAGAAGATTGAGAAGCAATTGCAGTTCTCTGAGAGACTGTAGACCCATTGCCCCCGGCTCACGTGGGTTGGGTTGTTTGGGGGAGGAGACCAAACAGCGGGGTCATCGGTCTCATCGGATTAGGGAAGGAAGTCGGCCGTGCCCTTTCAAAGGAACCATCCCGGCATTTGCCTGGAGCGATTTAAGGAAATCACGGAGAAACTAAATCAGGTTGGCTGGACGCGGGATTAAATCGCCGTCCTCCCGAATGCGAGTCCAGTGTGCTAACCACCGCGCCACCTCTCTCGGTCCGCACAACCTCGATTCGCCTTTGTACGCAGCTGTATGACGACAGCTTTATGAGTGACGCTCCACGCCGTGGTACCACGCTGAGTTCAGATAATCGCCGCCTGGATGGAACAAATTTCCGCGTTTGCCACGAAAGCTTCAGAAAATCCACCGCTAGTTCCGTCATCCACCAAAGAGAGCTCTGGTACCGGAACCACTTTTCGGTTCTCGCCAAGGAGATCACAGAAACGAGATTGTTCCACCGTTCGTGGATAAATTGAGTCCTGCGAACACACTGAGCCAGTTTCTGCAGTTCGATAGTTGTGGATACAGTTACAATTCCTACAGGTTTTCCGTGCTGCTTTCCAGTCTACAGCTCCGGCCAACGCTAATCATCCGTGACGGCCGTAAATCTAGCAGCTACGGGACTGAAATTCTGGTTCAAAGAGTGAACCTCATGACTGGCACAAACCGCAGCGCACATACAACCATATGCAGGGAGCAAACGACAATTGCATACAACATACCACAGTGGTGCGCGAGCTTTTCAGTGTTCCTTCGTTGTCTGTGCATAAACCATCCTTTCTATAGAAAAATGAACAGAACATATTTAGGAAATTTAATTTTCTTCAATTTCGTACTGGGGCCCGTTTTCGCTACATGCTGTGGTTTTCGAATTATCAGGAGAAACGTACAAAAGTTGCTTTCTAATGCCCACCCACAGCCACACTCAGCCTCGGATGGTTGCCACTAAATGAATTATTTCCTCTATTCGACCTGTTTTAGTCTTCCTTGACTCGGCTATCTTACGTCACCGGCGTAGAGAGCCACTTATAAATTGGAAAATTTTGTGAAATGCACCAGCATTTAATCAACAATTAAATTGTTGGGTTTTCTGGCCTTAAACCTACTACACTACTGAGGCTGTACGGCTTAATTAGTTAACGCATGACGTTTACAAAGGCCTTCTTTCTTTAAAATTCCCTCACGAGGAGTTTAAATTAATAACGTCAACGATATACTGGTTTCGTAATAGCCCAGTCATTTAAGACAGAAGAAGAACGAATATGGCGAATAAATTTCGTGGTCTCAAATTTTTGTACAGTGGTAGAAACGAAGTCCATGATAAACATACTAAAAGTCCTGGCTGGTGGGGTGTGAATGTGGATGTGGGGTTGTATTTGGAAGCTACTTTTGTATGTTTTTCTTCAATAGCTCGGAAATCATGGCCTCTAGCGGAAACGTATCCCATTACCTTTCCTGCAAAAAAGATATATTAATTTTTTTTTTTAGAGCCAATAATCGAGGCACAAGGGGGCAACAAATGTTGAGAATCTCGCACATAGTGCACGCACTGTATCTTAGTTGGTTTTTGTTGGTTAGTTTATGGTAATTTTCTGAACGTGATGGACCACAGCCGTCCTGTATCAAACTCTTCGTCTCGACTTTCTCTACCCGACTGTGGAATGCTGTAAACAATTATCGTTTACAACCCTTTGATTAGATAGTTTACTTAGATGTCTTAGGTTAGTTAGAAGATAGAACTTGATCTCCACTGCTACGCACTATCAACATTCCAGTTTGGGTATTGTGTGTGTCTATATAAAGGTTTACCAAATGTTTCACATTATGTTGCCCATATTAGTTGCTTCAGAGGTTACGTTCTGTGTAAAGTAACGAATATTCTGTGACTGTAGGTTCGCTTCCTGCTAGTCTGCTACCTTGGATGTTGAACGCTACACCTGAATCAGAGTGGGTGTTTCCCTAAAGTAAGGCAAGTCATTTTATTATGAGGGGACTGTACGCCGCAGCACGTTCGAAGTTAGAACCGCTTCGGACTCAGCGAGGAGGCAGGGGCACCTGGCTTCACATCGCGCCCACAACACTCTGCTCCAAGCAGTGGTTAGTCAGTATCTCTGACTTTGTGAAACTCATCTCTAAAGCCGCGTGACGACTCTCGGAGTAACAAATACGTCGAACATTGGTATGCGGCCAAGTCTTACGCCGAACTCGTCAGAAGTTGTACCGATACCGATAAACTGATCCAGCAAGCCTAAGGCGGATCTCTTCCATCGGCTTCGCAAGTTACAAGATGTGTAGGAGGAGTCCGAACGCTGCACTCACTGACGCACTGCTTAGAATATCGATAGCGGAAAAGCCACTTTGCTTCTCGGTTGCCGACTTTAACCGTTGAAACTGAGAGTTGCAATTCAAAATCGCGCTAAATGTGAAATTGTTCTATAATACTGATTCTAGTAACACTGGAATACTGTTTGTATGCTATGTAACGACAGAATATGGTGTGTTAGGTTAGGTCTATAGTGTCGTTTGTTTAAGGATGCAGTGGCGAATGCATTTGTGTAATGACTGAAGTGGCCACCTACCTGAACAACAAACTAGTACAAAATTGACCAAAACATTAGGGCAAAATGTCGTGTTTCCAAACTTTCTTTTACTTCTTATTGCTCTTATTTCTCGTGTTCGTGGCAGGATGCCCTTCCTGACACAAATACTAAACCCGGGACAGAGACTGTGTACCCGATATGTCTGCGTCTACAGTAAATCTCTAATGAGGTTGAACGATCGCCTTAGACCTGTGACTTCAGATGCCCCCACAACCGATAATCACACGGAAGTGAAAAGTCGTACCTTTCTACCGGTATTTACCAGCCAGGCTGTGGATGTTGCGTTTCTGCAGCATATCGGCGTACTTCGCATTCATTACGCTGATAGCTTGAAGAGCATCTTTTCCTCGAAGAAAACTCCGTCTTTTGGTCGGTTTTTGCATTCATTTTTGGTTTCAACAAAACCGCATGTCATTTAAGGCATGTATGCCGAGTTTTACCTCTTAACCTACATTATTTTATAAATCAGTACATTTTCAAATGTTAATGGAATTTTGGGTAACATTGCACAATGACAGAAAGAATTTAAAATCGAAGGAGCTATTATTGAGAAACGTGCAAGGACAAGACTCCAGAGCGTAGAAAAAAACTTTGAATTGTATGACTGGATCAACTAATGAATATCTAAAGTTAAGAATGCTTCCTATCATTCTCTGCGAAGCGTACTGCACGTCGTGAGCTGAAACTGCGTCTCGAATTGCCACTCAAAATTAGGTCAATTGATGACTGGACGTGACATTTAGTTGTACTCTATATTAGTCATATTCAAATGCTGAAACAGTACTGTGCGGCAGCTATCCCAGATCTGTCACAGTCTGTCTTGTACCGAATGGTTCCAGCAGTCATCACATATTCTATTGTTGTTGTTGTGGACTTCAGTCCTGAGACTGGTTTGATGCAGCTCTCCATGCTCCTCTAACCTGTGCAAGCTTCTTCATCTCCCAGTACTTACTACAACCTACATCCATCTGAATCTGCTTAGTGTATTCATCTCTTGGTCTCCCTCTACGATTTTTACCCTCCACGCTGCCCTCCAATACTAAATTTGTGATCCCCTGATGCCTCAGAACATGTCCTACCAACCGGTCCCTTCTTCTTGTCAAGTTGTGCCACAAGCTCCTCTTCTCCCCAAATCTATTCAATACCTCGTCATTAGTTATGTGATCTACGCATCTAATCTTCAGCATTCTTCTGTAGCACCACATTTCGAAAGCTTCTATTCTGTTCTTGTCAAAACTATTTATCATCCACGTTTCACTTCCATACATGGCTACACTCCATAGAAACACTTTCAGAAACGACGTCCTGACACTCGATGTTAACAAATTTCTCTTCTTCAGAAACGCTTTCCTTGCCATTGCCAGTCTACATTTTATATCCTCTCTACTTCGACCATCATCAGTTATTTTGCTCCCCAAATAGCAAAACTCCTTTACTACTTCAAGTGTCTCATTTCCTAATCTAATTCCATTAGCATAACCTCGTTTTGCTTTTGTTGATATTCATCTTATATCCAACTTTAAAGACGCTGTCCATTCCGTTCAACTGCTCTTCCAAATCCTTTGCTGTATCTGACAGAATCACAATGTCATCGGCGAACGTCGAAGTTTTTATTTCTTCTCCATGGATTTTAATACCTACTCCGAATTTTTCTTTTGTTTCCTTTACTGCTTGCTCAATATACAGATTGAATAACATCGGGGATAGGCTACAACCCTGTCTCACACCCTTCCCAACCACTGCTTCCCCTTCGTGCCCCTCGACCCTTATAACTGCCATCTGGTTTCTGTACAAATTGTAAATAGCTTTTCGCTCCCTGTATTTTACCTCTACCACCTTTAGAATTTGAAAGAGAGTATTCCAGTTAACATTGTCAAAATCTTTCTCGAAGTCTACAAATGCTAGAAACGTATGTTTGCTTTTCCTTAATCTTTCTTCTGAGATAAGACGTAGGGTCAGTATTGCCTCACGTGTTCCAATATTTCTGCGGAATCCAAACTGATCTTCCCCAACGTTGGCTTCTACCAGTTTTTCCATTCGTCTGTGAAGAATTCGTGTTAGTATTTTGCAGCTGTGACTTATTAAACTGATGGTTCGGTAATTTTCACATCTGTCAACACCTGCTTTCTTGACGATTGGAATTATTATATTCTTCTTGAAGTCTGAGGGTATTTCGCCTGTATCATACATCTTGCTCACCAGATGGTAGAGTTTTGTCATGAATGGCTCTCCCAAGGCCATCAGTAGTTCTAATGGAATGTTGTCTACTCCAGGGGCCTTGTTTCGACTCAGGTCTTTCAGTGCTCTGTCAAACTCTTCACGCAGTATCTTATCTCCCATTTCATCTTCATCTACATCCTCTTCCATTTCCGTAATATTGTCCTCAAGTACGTCGCTATTGTATAGACCCTCTATATACTCCTTCCACCTTTCTGCTTTCCCTTGACTAGGGTGTCATAAAGCCATTTTTCTGTCTTGAACCAAGCTGGTCCTCAACTGTTGTTATGGTCCTTAATATTCTAGATACTGTCACTGAGACCGAGTTCGAGCCGGTAACGCAAATGTTCTATCGGGAACGTATCCGGCGAATTTGCTCGCCATGATAATGAGCCAGCATCATAGAGACAGATTATGGAGAACGCGAGGACATTCATCAGCTGTCCGTGCTCCCCGGACACGGTACCTCAACAAATGCAGCCGTTTATTGTGTGGTGTTAATGGCAGCCTAAGTATGGGCCCGAAATTTCTTGGTCCGACTCCTGCTGGTTTCCTAACAATGCTACGGGGAGACACAGAATGTTTCAGGGAATCCATTATTTGGTTTTGGATTGTAGAGCCATATGTGAAGGAACGTGCTACGTGCACATTACAGCGTTTCTCCTTTGTGCCTGTCAGACATAGTCAAGTGGAATCTTGACGACGTATGCACCCACCCTCTACTTCACAAGCAACCCAGCATCTGCCCACTACGTCACCCGAATATGGCTGTTGCACGATTCGACTACCCGGCCGAATGACGCCCACAATGAAGGTCCATTCAAATTATCAGGTGCTGATATGCCGTCTCACACGTGTACGCTTCATCCCCGTGTCCTTCACAGTATCACTTAGTGTCTTACCTTGTTCCCGCCCCTTATGTACCCTACTAGACCTGGTGACAACACTAAAAACGAACAGCACTGATGCACTCTGGTGGACGTTCTACGTATCACAGAGAGTGGCAGCTCTACTCCTTTAACCATCTTCTTACCAGAAAATCTGTTTATCGTTGCCTACCAGTCAGTCCCGTGTTGTCCAAACTGACATAAATTGACACCATTTTGAGTACGTATGGTGTCAAGGACTATTCAGGTACAAGTACTTTCAAGATAACTTTCTTTATCACAAGTTCACATTATAAGATACACAATTTTATACTTTTATTTATGGCTTTTATTCTTACTGTAAATTTGCGCAGGTTCTACGGACAATAACAGAATGTTGTGAGCATACAGGTTTGGTGCACTTATAACATGTAATTTGACTTTTTCTGTCTTTCTGCTCTACACAATATGCACCTCTTCCACTTTTGTTTCCTGGTGGCTTCACTGCCATTGCTGGATTGGGTGCTATTAAATGAATTCTTAGACTTCTTCATCCCTACTACTTGCTTTCCTAGAGTGATGAAAGTTCGACGTCTGAGTTTGTTATTGGTAGCCAGCATTATCTAAATTATCTATGCATTTACTAAATTTATATCAAACATGTTGAAGAAAACCGCCAATAACCAGCGCTTTCTTTTTCTCTTCATGCCGTAGCATCGCGTTTTCTAGTCTGTGGTGTCACCCCATCTTTTGTGGCATCTTATGTCATTGTAACTTCAGGCTCAGTTACTTATGATGATGACACCCTTGGTTGGCCAGGAAAAGAGCTAAGGGCAATAAAATATTTTTTTTCTTAGGAATATAAGATGCTATCGTCACATCTGGTTGAAAACCAAATAATGCAGAATATACTTCACGTCCTTTAGGTGTAACAAAATCTTCCAGCAGTTCACCTTCGGTTGTTTTTTTTTTCGAATAATACCGACTAGTGTCAGAACTTTTGACAACAAATAGTGAGCCAAATCGAGAGATGTAAAAAATTATCACGGGTGGTATTACGTCCATAGTTTTCAAGTTCAATCACCAGGATTTTTACAACATTCTCTCCAGGTCACACGGCTCCAGTTTCTTCCCTCTCCCCAAAATACACTTACATCGTCCAGCAGTAGCTTGTTTCACTATTACAGATTGCGCAGAACTTTATTCCGCATCTACCAAGTTTTGGAGGGATGATTTGTCGAAATGGACAGCGACTTCGAAATGTGACCAACTGCTCATCAATGGTCATACACTATCCTGTAGGCAGCCCTAAGGCTAATTTTTCACATCTCAGAAACTTCAATGAAAACTTTTATGGTTGGTTCCATTTTGGTACTTGACCTATGTTTATGTCGGGCTGTTGCACTATCAAAGCGCAACAGCCTTAAAATAGCATGGAAGCGGTTGAAAGATATAATTTCATTCAACAGTGGTCGGCCATTCTCAGCACTCCAAAGCTCACTGATATTTACAGTTCTAAACCCCAGTCAGGACCAGAACACAGAAAACGCTTTCATTTCATGATAATCTATATGCACCCAGTCCTCGCAAACGATTCGACCTTCATTGTTGGTTCACATACACGCTTTGTCAATGAGGGATACAACAAATAACAATATAAAACATGATTCTTCATCATCGCAGTTGTTAACTGAATAACTTGAAGCTCACTGGTGTTCTTTCAGTACATCCTGTTTGCTCCACATAGCAGAAATCCCAGATTCGGTAGGTGTAGCCATATTTTATCCCCATTACGGGAAAACAATACGTCATACTGAACAGGATTTGCACTAAATTGTTCTTCTCCGCCTTCATAAACAGATTCTTCATCATCGTCGTGTAGTTCTGAGTTTTGGGAACATCTGTCTCTTTATCATTACCATCACTAGTTGATTCACATTCACTAGGTGGGTTTTGAGAATCAGAAGAGTGCTCCAACAATTCCTTTATCTCCTCGTGTGATAGTCGTCGTCTCCGTAACATTTTCAGTTTGCACAGCAGATAACTGTTATGAAATAATGCACCAAAATAAACATGTGTTTATCTCAAGGAGGACTGTTGAACGCTGAAAGAACAAGAGCACGAGTCAACAATGGTAAATGACATAACAGATGATTATTGTAACTGTAGCTTTGTGGTTAGTGTTTGTCATTATCCCGATGCCACTGTAAATTTGTGGTAAGGACTATGGGACGAAACTGCTGAGGTCATGCCCATGCCAGAGGGAGGACTCGATCTTCAGACAGGAGGAGCCGCGCGAAAAGCGACAAGACGCCCTAGACCGCACGGCTACCCCGCTCGGCCCTGATGCCATTATCACCAACAATAAGATCTTGAAATTCCTAATTTTAACCGTGCGTTACCATGTGAATGTAATCATTCGCATAAATACATCATATAACTGAGCCACTTAACTTATTTGCAGTAGTAATTAAATGTCACTTTCTAGCTCACTGAAATGCCTCAACAATTAAACAGTGTAGTCAAGACCCTAGTCTAAAAATTAGAAGATAATCAGTGTCATTAAAGGAATTTGATTCAATTTGTTTATTAATAGTTATTCCAACGTAGTTTTTTCTCAGATTTTCTGTCTTGTTTCTAATAGCCGTGATTTTTACAGCATCGACCTCGCAGTTCGACGTGCAGTATTTCGACGTTGAATTATCATTTTGAGTGCATAATTGTTTTATGTATGATTAAGTTAAATGATTTTAACAGTCAGATTCGACAGTGGAAACAAGTTCCACGAGTGCTGTTGTGTCGTGCGTTTTAACGTCGTTTGAGTAACAATATTTATGAACTTTTTTCCAAATTTGACAGGAATTATGGTCCGATACATTAAAGTAACTTAATTATGAGTTTTCGTTTTCTACTCCCGACGCATTTACGTACTAGTAAACGCAAAAAAGGAACGAAGATTAGAATTTAACGTCCCGTCGACATCGAGATCAAATTGTTCAAATGGCCCTGAGCACTACAGGACTTAACATCTGAGGTTATCAGTCCCCTAGAACTTAAAACTACTTAAACCTAACTAACCTAAGAACATCACACACATCTATTCCCGAGGCAGGATTCGAACCTGTGATCGTAGCGGTCTCGCGGTTCTCGACTGAAGCGCCTAGAACCGCTCGGCCACCTCGCCCGGCACATCGAGATTATTAGAGACGGAGCATATCTCAGATTGTTTCAACGACGGGGAAGGAAAACCGCCGTACCGTTTCAGAGGAACGGAATTTGTATGGAGCGATTTGGAGATATCAGAGAGAACATAAATCACGATTACTGATGGCGATTTGAACTATCGTCCTCCCGGATGAGACTCGATTGTGTAAACACTTTGCAAACTCACTCGGTAAGAGTAAATACTTCTGTTTGTCCAAGTTACGGAAACCATTCTTAGAATAACTAATTAGATACTCAGTGCAATAGTTCACTGTGTACTAGTGACCATGTTTTGTAATAATTACATTATTTAAGTTTTTCAAGGCGTTTCGCACTGATGTGATATGCACAACAATTAACAAACTTAACATACAGTTACAGTTGATTAGGGAAGGATGCAATATTTGTGCTATCACAATTTAATTAATTTGCGCCAGTTTCACTATTTAATTAATAGTTGAGTTCATATCTATTGGCGGTGTGCTTTTTACCATTACGACTACGATAAGAGTCGTTACTATGAGAATATGCTGTTAATGACCACGCAAGTAAATTAAAATGACAAAAGTCATGGGATACATCACAATATCGTGTCGGACCTAATGCAGCATCTCGACAAGCCGTAGACCCAACAAGTTGTTCGAAGTCCCCTGCCGAAATATTGATTCGTGCTGCCTTACCGGCCGTTGTGACCGAGCGGTTCTAGGCGCTTCATTCGGGAACCGCCCTGCTGCTACGGTCGCAGGTTCGAATCCTGCGTCGGACATGGATGAGTGTGCTGTCCTTAGGTTTGTTAGGTTTATGTAGTTGTAAGTCTAGGGGATTGACGAACTCAAATGTTTAGTCCCATAGTGCTCAGAGCCATTTTTGAACCATGGTCCCTCTATAGCAGTCCATAGTAGCGAAACTGTTGCCGGCTCACTATTTTGCACACTAGGTGACCTCTCAACTATGTTCCATAAATTTTCGATGGGGTTCATGTCCGGCGATGTGAGTGGACAATCATTCACTCGAATTCTCTAGAATTTCCTTCAAACCAATGACGAAAAATTGTGAGCCAGTCACATCATTCGGAACATGAAGTCCATGAATGGCTGCAAGTGATCTACAAGTAGCCGAACATAACCATTTCCAGTCAATAATGGGTTCAGTTGGACCACAGGACCTAGTCCATTCCATGTAAATACAGCCCAGTCCACTACGCAGCCACCGGCAGCTCGCATAGTGCCTTCTACACAACCTGGATCCATAGTCTCGTGGCATCTGCGGCATACTCGAAACCTACCATAAACTCTTACCAACTGAAATCGGGACTTATCTGACCAGGCCAGTCGTTTACGGTGCAACCGATATGGTTACCAGCCCAGCAGAGGCGCTGCAGAAGATGTCGTGCAGTTAGCAGTTGGGTCAGTCGTCTGCTACTAGAGCCCATTAACGCCAAAGTTCTCCGCACTTACCTAACGCATACGTTTGTCATGTATCCCATGTTGATTTCTGTGGTTATTAAACACAGCGTTGCTTGCCTGATAGCACAGAAAAGTCTAAGCAAACGCCACTGCTCTCGGTCGGTAAGTGATGGCTGTTGGCCACTGCGTAGTCCGCGAAGGGAGGTAAGACCTGACATTTGGTATTCTTAGCACTCTCTTGACACTGTGGATCTCTAAATATACAACCGTAACGAAAATGGAAGTCCCATTCGTCTAGCTCCTATAACCATTCCGCGTTCAACTGTCGTGCGTCCACAATGACGTCAGAAACCTTTTGACATGAACCACGTGGGTACAAACGATGTGTACGCGGTGCTACCGCCATCTGTATATGAACATATCAAGGTCTCATGACTTTCGTCCTTTCATTGTACTGAATAATAACAGTGCAAGTCAGGTTTCATGGAGCTTTGGAAAGTATTACAGTACATCATTGGAGAGGCTAGAATTTCTAGCATTTACAAGCACATTGTCGAAAATACTATTCTGTCTTTCATACATATGAGGCAATTACCAACGATGATTATTTCAGTAATTTGTAATAATCAGCGTCAGATACATTGCGCGTAAATCACTCGTTATACCACTTAGCCTCTTCCCTGTCAATCAACCGTATTACCCACTTTCAATAACCACGCGCCGAGCTTCTACCCTCGGACACCAAACTCGATAGACCCCACATTGCTCACTCAAACAGTGCCTATGGACAGCGCTAGCCCTCAATTATTCAAAAACAGTCTTAGTCGCATTTATTATTATAATACCGCCAACCGGTTTCAACCCGACGCAGGGCTCATCTTCTGGGAGTTTACACTGTGAAATTATAGATATCCGTCAGAAAGATTCCATTATACAACAGCTAACCACAAGGAATAGAAGGCTTTGTGGTCGTTCCATATTAGCCGTTTTATTAAATTGACTCAAATGTTTTCTACGTAAATACACTCCTGGAAATTGAAATAAGAACACCGTGAATTCATTGTCCCAGGAAGGGGAAACTTTATTGACACATTCCTGGGGTCAGATACATCACATGATCACACTGACAGAACCACAAGCACATAGACACAGGCAACAGAGCATGCACAATGTCGGCACTAGTACAGTGTATATCCACCTTTCGCAGCAATGCAGGCTGCTATTCTCCCATGGAGACGATCGTAGAGATGCTGGATGTAGTCCTGTGGAAAGGCTTGCCATGTCATTTCCACCTGGCGCCTCAGTTGGACCAGCGTTCGTGCTGGACGTGCAGACCGCGTGAGACGACGCTTCATCCAGGCCCAAACGTGCTCAATGGGGGACAGATCCGGAGATCTTGCTGGCCAGGGTAGTTGACTTACACCTTCTAGAGCACGTTGGGTGGCACGGGATACATGCGGACGTGCATTGTCCTGTTGGAACAGCAAGTTCCCTTGCCGGTCTAGGAATGGTAGAACGATGGGTTCGATGACGGTTTGGATGTACCGTGCACTATTCAGTGTCCCCTCGACGATCACCAGTGGTGTACGGCCAGTGTAGGAGATCGCTCCCCACACCATGATGCCGGGTGTTGGCCCTGTGTGCCTCGGTCGTATGCAGTCCTGATTGTGGCGCTCACCTGCACGGCGCCAAACACGCATACGACCATCATTGGCACCAAGGCCGAAGCGACTCTCATCGCTGAAGACGACACGTCTCCATTCGTCCCTCCATTCACGCCTGTCGCGACACCACTGGAGGCGGGCTGCACGATGTTGGGGCGTGAGCGGAAGACGGCCTAACGGTGTGCGAGACTGTAGCCCAGCTTCATGGAGACGGTTGCGAATGGTCCTCGCCAATACCCCAGGAGCATAAGTGTCCCTAATTTGCTGGGAAGTGGCGGTGCGTTCCCCTACGGCACTGCGTAGGATCCTACGGTCTTGGCGTGCATCCGTGCGTCGCTGCGGTCCGGTCCCAGGTCGACGGGCACGTGCATCTTCCGCCGACCACTGGCGACAACATCGATGTACTGTGGAGACCTCACGCCCCACGTGTTGAGCAATTCGGCGGTACGTCCACCCGGCCTCCCGCATGCCCACTATACGCCCTCGCTCAAAGTCCGTCAACTGCACGTACGGTTCACGTCCACGCTGTCGCGGCATGCTACCAGTGTTACAGACTGCGATGGAGCTCCGTATGCCACGGCAAACTGGCTGACACTGACGGCGGCGGTGCACAAATGCTGCGCAGCTAGCGCCATTCGACGGCCAACAACGCGGTTCCTGGTGCGTCCGCTGTGCCGTGCGTGTGATCATTGCTTGTACAGCCCTCTCGCAGTGTCCGGAGCAAATATGGTGGGTCTGACACACCGGTGTCAATGTGTTCTTTTTTCCATTTCCAGGAGTGTATATTGTAATACAAGACGACACCACTTCTTGTGTGTCACAAATTGTTTTACTTTATATTATGGCACATAATGTAATATACTTTTACGAATTTTACGAGTTGACTACGGAACATTTGTTATTATTTTATAACTAACACTATAACTGTAACTCTTTTTAAATGGAATGGTTCCGTTTTCTGTTAACTACTGTCACTTAAATTTATGTTAAACCAAGGTGACTAATAATTACATTTAATAAACTGTATTAAATGCCGTTGATCGCCACTGGGGGTGTTGCCGTCTATTCACGTGATCTCAGCACGCTATTTAAGCCCATACGAAGGGTTAGTCTTGCATAGTTTCCTGCCGTTATGTAGACAGGAGTGACACCACCAGCAGTCGACCAATTGGTAACACATTTTAAATTTACGTCATTTTAGCTGTTGTACAGTAGAGTCTTTCTGACGGATATCTATAATTTCACAATGTAAACGCCCAGAAGATGACCCCTACGTCGGGTTGAAATCGGTTAACGGTATAATAATAATAAATGCGATTAAGACTGTTTTTGAATAATTGATTAATCATACTAATCGCTGCTTCATCTCCACAACCATGTTGTCCAAGAAACACTAGCCCTGGTGCAGTTAAAAGGGAAACAAAGGCGGAAGAAGAGGCAAAGCGCCCTGGCTAAGCTGGGCGGTATGTGTACAAGGAGACAGAAGAAGTAAGATTCCACATCTCGTTTACAGGGAGTTTCAGAATCGACTATATTATTTCCTGAATTTGAGGGTTACAATCAAAACAGCTTCGGTGATTACACAATTTGGGGTGTAGGACTAATACAAGAGGAAGACGCAATGTGTAGCGGCAACGTTTCGTTTCCCAGCAAAAGAGTTCTCGAGAGTAATTGATATTGAAGAGCAGGTGTTTGGCGGTTCCCCGAGGAAGCTGGTGTGGCACGAGCATAGAGAGGCGGCCGCCTCAAAGAGATGGTAATCGGGCGCTGGTGGTGGCTGCCGCCTCCCGCCAGCTCGGCCGCCCGTACAAAGAGATCGCTGATTACGCGCCCCGTAACGGGATCTCACGAGATAAGCGGCGCGCTCAGCCCGCGCCTTTTTGGGGTAGGTGTTGAGGGCTGCTTGTCGAGTCTGACGACTTACATCGGAATCCCGCTTGGAACCACATCGGCAGGTAAAGTAACGACATAAAGACGTTGAATGGAGTACTCAACAAAGCTT
Source organism: Schistocerca nitens (assembly GCF_023898315.1). NCBI lineage: Eukaryota > Metazoa > Arthropoda > Insecta > Orthoptera > Acrididae > Schistocerca > Schistocerca nitens. The sequence continues at coordinate 974,786,038 of NC_064614.1, read as the reverse complement.
TCTAGTGTAGTCGTTCATTAAGAAAGGTCTTGCACAGTGTGTTTGAAAGATACTGCCGAATTACTGCGGATAAGACCTCGAATCAAATTGAAATTCTTTTCAGTACGTGTCATCATGGCAGTAGGGACTTTTCAATTCATTTAAATCTTTATTTATTTTCTTGAGAAATCAGTCACCTGATTGATTCGACGCAGTCCACCAGTTATTCCATTCTTGTGCCAACTCTTCGTTTCAGAGTAACACTTGCACCGTACATCTTCGATTAGTTGTAGTAGTCGTCCATTGATAGTGACCGGGCCAAATATCTCATGAAATAAGAATCAAACGAAAAAACTACAAAGAACGAAACTCGTCTAGCTTGAAGGGGGAAACCAGATGGCGCTATGGATGGCCAGCTAAATGGCACAGCCATAGGTCAAACGGATTTCAACTGCGTTTTCTTTAAATAGGAACCCCCATTTTTATTACATATTCGTGTAGTAGGTAAAGATATATGAATGGTTTAGTTGGACCACTGTTTTCGCTTTGTGATAGATGGCGCTGTAATAGTCACAAACGTATAACTACGTGGTATCACGTAACATTTCGCCAGTGCGGACGGTATTTGCTTCGTGATACATTACCCGTGCTAAAATGGACCGTTTACCTATTGCGGAAAAGGTCGATATCGTGTTGATGTATGGCTACTGTGATCAAAATGCCCAACGGGCTTGTGCTATGTACGCTGCTCGGTATCCTGGACGACCTCATCCAAGTGTCCAGACCGTTCGCCGGATAGTTACGTTATTTAAGAAAACGGGACGTGTTCAGCCACATGTGAAACGTTAACCACGACCTGCAGCAAATTATGATGCCCAAGCAGGTCTTTTAGCTGCTGTCGCAGCTAATCCGCACATCAGTAGTAATTACAGACAAATTGCGCGAGAGTCAGGAATCTCAAAAACGTCGGTGTTGAGAATGCTACATCAACATCGATTGCACCTGTACCACATTTCTATGCACCAGGAATTGCATGGCGACGATTTTGAACGTCGTGTACAGTTCTGCTACTAGGCACAAGAGAAATTACCGGACGATGGCAGATTTTTTGCACGCGATCTACTTAGCGACGAAGCGTCATTCACCAACAGCGGTAACGTAAACCGGCATAATATGCACTATTGGGGAACGGAAAATCCACGATGGCTGGACAAGTGGAACATCAAAAATGGTTCAAATGGCTCTGAGCACTATGGGACTCAACTGCTGAGGTCATTAGTCCCCTAGAACTTAGAACTAGTTAAACCTAACTAACCTAAGGACATCACAAACATCCATGCCCGAGGCAGGGTTCGAACCTGCGACCGTAGCGGCCTTGCGGTTCCAGACTGCAGCGCCTTTAACCGCACGGCCACTTCGGCCGGCGGAACATCAGTGACCTTGACGGGTTAATATATGGCGCGGCATTATGGGAGGAAGGATAATTGGTCCCCTTATTATCGATGGCAATCTAAATGTTGCAATGTATGCTGATTTCCTACGTAATATTCTACCGATGTTACTACAAGATGTTTCACTGCATGACAGAATGGCGATGTACTTCCAACATGATGGATGTCCGGCACATAGCTCGCGTGCGGTTGAGCGGTATTGAATAGCATATTTCATGACAGGTGGATTGGTCGTCGAAGAAACATACCACGGCCCGCACGTTCATCCGATCTGACGTCCCCGGAATTCTTTCTGTGGGGAAAGTTGAAGGATATTTGCTATCGTGATCCACCGACGACGCCTGACAACATGGTCAGCGCATTGTCAATGCATGTGCGAACATTACGGAAGGCGAACTACTCACTGTTCAGAAGAATGTCGTTACACGTATTGCCAAATGCAGCGAGGTTGACGGACATCATTTTGAGCATTTATTCCATTAATGTGGTATTTACAGATAATAGCATGCGATCTCAGAAATGGTATGTCCACAAAGGTACATGTATCACATTGGAACAACCGAAATGAAATGTTCAAACGTACCTAGGTTCTGTATTTTAATTTAAAAAACTTACCTGTTACCAGCTGTTCGTCTAAAATTGTGTGCCATATGTTTGTGACTATTACAACGCCATCTATCACAAAGCGGAAATCGGTCCAATTAAAACATTCATATTTCTTTACGTGCTTCACGAATATGTAATAAAAAATGGGGGTTCCTATGTAAAAAAAAAAACGCAGTTGCCATCCCTTTGACCTATGGCATCGCCATCTAGCGGTCCAACCATAGTGTCATCTGGTTTCCCCCTTCAAGCAAGACAAGTTTAGTTTTTTGTAGTATTTTCGTTTGACGCTTATTTCGTGAGATAATAGGCCCGGTCACGATCAATAGACCACCCAGTAGACACTGGCGGGAAATAAAATCACGGCACAAAGGAATAATTAATGTATAGCAATTCCATATCAGCAATAGATTTATGTTGTTGTTGTTGTTGTGGTCTTCAGTCCAGTGACTGGTTTGATCAGCTCTCCATGCTACTCTATCCTGTGCAAGCTACTTCATCTCCCAGTACCTACTGTAGCCTACATCCATCTGAATCTGCTTAGTGTATTCATCTCTTGGTCTCCCTCTTCGATTGTTACCCTCCACGCTGCCCTCCAATACTAAATTGGTGATCTCTCGATGTCTCAGAACATGTCCTACCAACCGATCCCTTCTTCTAGTCAAGTTGTGCCACAAACTCCTCTTCTGCCCCATTCTATTCAATACCTCGTCATTAGTTATGTGATCGACGTATCTAATCTTCAGCATTCTTCTGTAGCACCACATTTCAAATACTTTCAGAAAAGACGTCCTGACACTTAAATCTACACTCGATGTTAACAAATTTCTCTTCTTCAGAAACGCTTTCCTTGCCATTGCCAGTCTACATTTTATATCCTCCCTACTTCGACCATCATCAGTTATTTTGCTCCCCAAATAGCAAAACTCCTTTACTACTTTAAGTGTCTCATTTCTTAATCTAATTCTCTCAGCATCACCCGAGTTAATTCGACTACATTCCATTATCCTCGTTTTGCTTTTGTTGATGTTCATCTTATACCCTCATTTCAAGACACTGTCCATTCCGTTCAGCTGCTCTTCAAAGTCCTTTGCTGTCTCTGACAGAATTACAATGTGATCGGCGAACCTCAAAGATTTTTTTTTTCGTCTCCATGGATTTTAATACCTACTCCGAATTTTTCTTTTGTTTCCTTTATTGCTTGCTCAATATGCTCAATATACAGATTGAATAACATCGGGGATAGGCTACAACCCTGTCTCATTCCCTTCCCAACCACTGCTTCCGTTTCATGCCCCGTGACTCTTATAACTGCCATCTGCTTTCTGTACAAATTGTAAATAGCCATTCGCTCCCTGTATTTTACCCCTGCCACCTTCAGAATTTGAAAGAGAGTATTCCAATCAACATTGTCAAAAGCTTTCTCTAAGTCTACAAATGCTAGAAACGTAGGTTTGCCTTTCCTTAATCTTTCTTCTAAGATAAGTCGTACGGTCAGTATTGCCTCACGTGTTCCAACGTTTCTACGGAATCCAAACTGATCTTCCCCGAGGTCGTCTTCTATCAGTTTTCCATTCGTCTGTAAAGAATTCGCGTTAGTATTTTGCACCTGTGACTTATTAAACTGACAGTTAGGTAATTTTCACATCTGTCAACACCTGCTTTTTTTGGGATTGGAATTATTATATTCTTCTTGAAGTCTGAGGGTATTTCGCCTGTCTCATACATCTTGCATCACCAGATGGTAGAGTTTTGTCAGGACTGGCTCTCTCAAGGCTGTCAGCAGTTGTAATGGAATGTTGTCTACTCCCGGGGCCTTGTTTCGACTCAGGTCTTTCAGTGCTCTGTCAAACTCTTCACGCAGTATCATATCTCCAATTTCATCTTCATCTACATCCTCTTCCATTCCCATAATATTGTCCTCAAGTACATCGCCCTTGTATAGACCCTCTCTATACTCCTACCACCTTTCTGCTTTCCCTTCTTTCCTTAGAACTGGGTTTCCATCAAAGCTGTTGATATTCATGCAAGTGGTTCTCCTTTCTCCAAAGGTCTCTTTAATTTTCCTATAGGAAGTATTTATCTTACTCCTAGTGAGATAAGCCTCTACATCCTTACATTTGTCCTCTGGCCGTCCCTGCTTAGCCATTTTGCGCTTCCTGTCGATATTAATTTTGAGACGTTTTTATTCCTTTTTGCCTGCTTCATTTACTGTATTTTTATATTTTCTCCTTTCATCAGTTAAATTCAATATTTCTCCTGTTACCCAAGGGTTTCTACTAGCCCCCGTCTTTTTACCTATTTGATCCTCTGCTGCCTTCACTATTTCGTCCCTCAAAGCTTCGTCTTCTACTGTATTTCTTTCCCCCATTCTTTTCAATATGCTCTCCCTGAAACTCTGTACAACCTCTGGTTATTTCAGTTTATCCAAGTCCCATCTACTTAAATTCCCACCTTTTTGCAGTTTCTTCAGTTTTAATCTACAGTTCATAACCAATAGATTGTGGTCAGAGTCCACATCTGCCCCTGGAAATGTCTTACAATTTAAAACCTGGTTCCTGAATTTCTCTCTTACCATTATATAATCTATCTGATATCTTTTAGTATCTCCAGGGTTCTTCCATGTATCCAACCTTCTTTCATGATTCTTGAACCAAGTGTTAACTATGATTAAGTTATGCTCTGCACAAAATTCTACCAGGCGGCTTCCTCTTTCATTTCTTAGCCCCAATCCATATTCACCTACTATGTTTCCTTCTCTCTCTTATCTTACTCTCGAATTCCAGTCGCCCAAGACCATTAAATTTTCGTCTCCCTTCACTACCTGAATAATTCCTTTTATCTCATCATACATTTCATCAATCTCTTCGTCATCTGCAGAGCTAGTTGGCATATAAACTTGCACTACTGTAGTAGGCGTGGGCTTCGTGTCTATCTAGGCCACAGTAATGCGTCCACTATGCTGTTGTAGTAGCTTACTCGTACTCCTATTTTTTTATTCATTTTTAAACCTACTCCTGCATTACCCCTATTTGATTTTGTATTTATAACCCTGTAATCACCTGACCAAAAGTCTTGTTCCTCCTGCCACCTAACTTCACTAATTCCCACTATATCTAACTTTAACCTATCCATTTCCCTTTTTAGATTTTCTAATCTACCTGCCCGATTAAGGGCTCTGACATTCCACGCTCCGATCCGTAAAACGCCAGTTTTCTTTCTCCTGATAACGACGTCCTCTTGAGTAGTCCCCGCCCAGAGATCCGAATGGGGGACTATTTTACCTCCGGAATATTTTACCCAAGAGGACGCCATCATCATTTAATCATACAGTAAAGCTGCATGTCCTCGGGAAAAATTACGGCTGTAGTAGCTTTCAGCCGTTCGCAGTACAGCAAGGCCATTTTGGTTAGAGTTAAAAGGCCAGATCTATCATCCAGACTGTTGCTCCTGCAACTACTGAAAAGGCTGCTGCCCCTCTTCAGGAACCACACGTTTGTCTGGCCTCTCAACAGATACCCCTCCTTTGTGGTTGCACCTACGGTACGGCTATCTGTATCATTGAGGCACGCAAGCCTCCCGATTAACGACAAGGTCCATGGTTCATGGGGGTAACATGTAGGTAATATATTTAAGTCATACACGTTGGAATTTCACAGCTTGATGTACGTGCGATAAAAACCATTGCAAATATGAAATGCTGGTGCATCAATAACCGATGACACCTCCAGAATGTTGAATCCAAGCATCCAAACGTGCCCGCATTGTGTTGTACAGGTAACGGATATCAGTCTGTGGAATGGAGTTCGGTGTCTGTTGCTCTCGTTCACTCGACACAGGGACTGTTGATGCTGGTTGAGGGTGACGCAGGAGTTTGCTTATGTTGATGTTTCAGATGTGATCCATTGGAATCAGATCTGGCGATCGATGAGGCCGAGGTAACATGTCGACAGTTTGTAGAGCATGTTGGATTACAAAAGTGGTATGGGGGCGCGCGTTATCCTGTTGTAAAACATCCCCTAGAATGCTGTTCATGAATGGCAGCACAACATATCGAATTACCAGGCTGACGTACAAATTTGCATTCAGTGTTCGTAGGATAACAACGAGAGCGCTAGTGCTGTCATACGAAATCACACCCCAGACCATAACCGACATCGTTCAAACTCAGTGAGGGGTTGGTAATGGTGTCTTTCACGCCTTAAAGACGTTCTTGACAAATATCAACTCACCATGTCCGACATCATAGGTACCTAACGCTCACGACGGAGAGTATTCACAGTAAACGTGATTTGCATGCTCATAGTGGGGCTACTACCACCACTCTGAAGTGGCTACCGCAAAGTTTGAATACACTTCTTATCTCAGATGTAGAAACATGCCTGCCAATTTCCCTTTATCTCGTACGATTCCTTGGAGTTGCAATTTTCTTTTTGCGTCAGTCTGTTTCGGTCTCTGTCTTCCTCTACAGTTTCACCCTGTATCGCTACGTCTAGTATCATACAAGTTATTCCCTAATGTCTTAACACACGTCTTAACATTCTGTCCCTCCTTCTCCAGGGTGGTTCCATACGTTTGTATTTTCACCGATTCTGCGGAGAACCAGCTTATTCCTCATATTGTTTGTCCATCTAATTTTCAACTTCCTTCTACAGCAGCAAATCTCAAATGCTTCAGGCCTCGTCTTTTCCGGTTTTAGCAGAATCAATGATTCACTAACATACAATATTATGCCGCAAACGTAGACTCTCAGAAACTTCTTCCTCCAGTTACTAGTAGACGCCTCTTTGCTAGGAATGCCCTCCTTTCGTGGGCTTGTCTGTTTTCTACGTCTTCCTTACTTCGTCTGTCATGAGCTATTTTGCTACAGATATAGTAACGTTCCTTAACTTCGTGATTCTCTGTTTTGATGTTGAGTTTATCGTTAATTTTTATTTTTGCCATTCTTGATTACTTTCTTTTTCGCCTTACTCTCAATCCATATTCTATACTTATTAGACAACCTTCTGTGATTCTCCTTCTTTTTCGCGAGAGATTACAACGTCATCAACCAATTTTATGAGTGATATACTTCCATCCTGAATTTTAATCCCTGTGTGCCGAGTGGTCCGGTCCTTCAACGATTTTGAAATTCCGTCTCGTGCTGAAAACAACGCTGCTGCCCCAGTGACGCTCTCTGATGGTCGTTTTCGAGACCCGGGGCGTGCACTACTCAGAGTAACCGCTCCTTTTTCTCGTGACAGCGAGGGTTGCTGTTCGCAACTAACAGGCAGCACGAGTCGCCTCTACCGTTTGTGTGATACTTTTCCTGGCTGTGCCGCAGAAATGTGTAGTCACGGATGTAGAAGTTGTTTTGACAGATTTTCGAAACTGCCATGACAGCAGAGTGCAATCGCATTGAACTCACCCTGCGTGAGCGGTCTAGTGAGAGCGCGGAGCGTCACGTTGGCTACTCTGTCCCACCCTTACAGCCCAGCTGCGAGGAACGCCTGATACAACATGATATAAATGAGTTTTCAGAATTGCTTGCTGTAAAAAATACTTTATGTTCATTAATCGAACGTAGATCAACTCCTGGACTTAGCTTTTCGGTAGAGATTTTCCTTTTCTTCTGTTGTTGTTGTTGTGGTCTTCAGTCCTGACACTGGTTTGATGCAGCTCTCCATGCTACTCTATCATGTGCAAGCTTCTTCATCTCCCAGTACCTACTGCAACATACATCCTTCTGAATCTGCTTAGTGTATTGATCTCTTGGTCTCCCTCTACGATTTTTACCCTCCACGCTGCCCTCCAATGCTAAATTTGTGATCCCTTGATGCCTCAGGACATGTCCTACCAACCGATCCCTTCTTCTAGTCAAGTTGTGCCACAAACTTCTCTTCTCCCCAATCCTATTCAATACCTGCTCATTAGTTACGTGATCTACCCACCTTATCTTCAGCATTCTTCTGTAGCACCACATTTCGAAAGCTTCTATTCTCTTCTTGTCCAAACTAGTTATCGTCCATGTTTCACTTCCATACATGGCTACACTCCATACAAATACTTTCAGAAACGACTTCCTGACACTTAAATCTATACTCGATGTTAACAAATTTCTCTTCTTCAAAAACGATTTCCTTGCCATTGCCAGTCTACATTTTATATCCTCTCTACTTCGACCATCATCAGTTATTTTACTCCCTATATAGCAAAACTCCTTTACTACTTTAAGTGTCTCATTTCCTAATCTAATTCCCTCAGCATCACCAGATTTAATTTGACTACATTCCATTATCCTCGTTTTGCTTTTGTTGATGTTCATCTTATATCCTCCTTTCAAGACACTGTCCATTCCGTTCAACTGCTCTTCCAAGTCCATTGCTGTCTCTGATAGAATTACAATGTCATCGCAAACCTCAAAGTTTTTCCTTCTTCTCCATGAATTTTAATACCTACTCCGAATTTTTCTTTTGTTTCCTTTACTGCTTGCTCAATATACAGATTGAATAACATCGGGGAGAGGCTACAACCCTGTCTCACACCTTTCCCAACCACTGCTTCCCTTTCATGCCCCTCGACTCTTATAACTGCCATCTGGTTTCTGTACAAATTGTAAATACCCTTCCGCTCCCTGTATTTTACCCCTGCCACCTTCAGAATTTGAAAGAGAGTATCCCAGTTAACATTGTCAAAAGCTTTCTCTACGTCTACAAATGCTAGAAACGTAGGTTTGCCTTTTCTTAATCTAGCTTCTAAGATAAGTCGTAAGGTTAGTATTGCCTCACGTGTTCCAACATTTCTACGGAATCCAAACTGATCTTCCCCGAGGTCCGCTTCTACCAGTTTTTCCATTCGTCTGTAAAGAATTCGCGTTAGTATTTTGCAACTGCGACTTATTACACTGATAGTTCGGTAATTTTCACATATGTCAACACCTGCTTTCTTTGGGATTGGAATTATTATATTCTTCTTGAAGTCTGAGGGTATTTCGCCTGTCTCATACATCTTGCTCACCAGATGGTAGAGTTTTGTCATGACTGGCTCTCCCAAGGCCATCAGTAGTTCTAATGGAATTTTGTCTACTCCCGGGGCCTTGTTTCGACTCAGGTCTTTCAGTGCTCTGTCAAACTCTTCACGCAGTATCTCATCTCCCATTTCGTCTTCATCTACATCCTCTTCCATTTCCATAATATTGTCCTCAAGTACAACGCCCTTGTATAAACCCTCTATATACTCCTTCCACCTTTCTGCCTTCCCTTCTTTGCTTAGAACTGGGTTGCCATCTGAGCTCTTTATATTCATACAAGTGGTTCTCTTCTCTCCAAAGGTCTCTTTAATTTTCCTGTAGGCAGTATCTATCTTGCCCCTAGTGAGACAGGCCTCTACATCCTTACATTTGTCCTCTAACCATCCCTGCTTAGCCATTTTGCACTTCCTGTCGATCTCATTTTTGAGACGTTTGTATTCCTTTTTGCCTGCTTCATTTACTGGAATTTTATATTTTCTCCTTTCATCAATTAAATTCAATATTTCTTCTGTTACCCAAGGATTTCTATTAGCCCTCGTCTTTTTACCTACTTGATCGTCTGCTGCCTTCACTACTTCATCCCTCCGAGCTACCCATTCTTCTTCTACTGTATTTCTTTCCCCCATTCCTGTCAATTGTTCCCTTATGCTCTCCCTGAAACTCTCTACAACTTTTAGTTCTTTCAGTTTATCCAGGTCCCATCTCCTTAAATTCTCACCTTTTTGCAGTTTCTTCAGTTTCAATCTGCAGTTCATAACCAATAGATTGTGGTCAGAATCCACATCTGCCCCTGGAAATGTCTTACAATTTAAAACCTGGATCCTAAATCTCTGTCTTACCATTATATAATCTATCTGATACCTTTTAGTATCTCCAGGATTCTTCCAGGTATACAACCTTCTTTTACGATTCTTGAACCAAGTGTTAGCTATGATTAAGTTATGCTCTGTGCAAAATTCTACAAGGCGGCTTCCTCTTTCATTTCTTCCCCCAATCCATATTCACCTACTATGTTTCCTTCTCTCCCTTTTCCTACTGACGAATTCCAGTCACCCATGACTATTAAATTTTCGTCTCCCTTCACTACCTGAATAGTTTCTTTTATCTCGTCATACATTTCATCAATTTCTTCATCATCTGCAGAGCTAGTTGGCATATAAACTTGTACTACTGTAGTAGGCATGGGCTTTGTGTCTATCTTGGCCACAATAATGCGTTCACTATGCTGTTTGTAGTAGCTAACCCGCACTCCTATTTTTTTATTCATTATTAAACCTACTCCTGCATTACCCCTATTTGATTTTGTATTTATAACCCTGTAATCACCTGACCAAAAGTCTTGTTCCTCCTGCCACCTAACTTCACTAATTCCCACTATATCTAACTTTAACCTATCCATTTCACTTTTAGATTTTCTAATCTACCTGCCCGATTAAGGGATCTGACATTCCACGCTCCGATCCGTAGAACGCCAGTTTTCTTTCTCCTGATAACGACGTCCTCTTGAGTAGTCCCCGCCCGGAGATCCGAATGGGGGACTATTTTACCTCCGGAATATTTTACCCAAGAGGACGCCATCATCATTTAATCATACAGTAAAGCTGCATGTCCTCGGGAAAAATTACGGCTGTAGTTTCCCCTTGCTTTCAGCCGTTCGCAGTACCAGCACAGCAAGGCCGTTTTGGTTAATGTTACAAGGCCAGATCAGTCAATCATCCAGACTGTGGCTCCTGCAACTACTGAAAAGGCTGCTGCCCTTCTTCAGGAACCACATGTTTGTCTGGCCTCTCAACAGATAACCCTCCGTTGTGGTTGCACCTACGGTACGGCCATCTGTATCGCCGAGGCACGCAAGCCTCCCCACCAACGGCAATGTCCATGGTTCATGGGGGGGCCTTTTCTTCTAAAAAATTGAAAACCATTACCTTCAGTTTAGCGCTATTTCTCTGTTGTGTAATAACTCTCATCCGATTCTGAGCAAAGTAACCGGCACACGAAATTGATTTTTTTTTCGTACCTGATGGTTTCAATATCTAGCTGATGAAATGTCAATTTTTTAGATAGTAGTCACAGTTACTGTGATACTTAATTGCTAAGTAAACTATTGAATAAAATTGAGAAGGGTTTACAGGTAAACACGAAATCGGTAGCTACATTACGTTTGGTTCATTGTAAGGTAGCTAACGTATCAAAATTCTAAAATTATAGAGAAAAAGTCTCGTCGCATAGTCATGTATTAAAAATATGATTAGTTTCGGACTCTAGTAGACGTCCGTCTATAGATAAGGCACTCTAAAGTTGAAATAAAAAGTGTCGATTCAAACAGGGAAGTCAGAGAACATTATAAAGAACATACGTTAAAATGATGCGTCGTTACCCATGTGGCTGAAGACGACGAAGCTTCGAATACCTGTTTTGTTTATTTTGTTTTGTTTTAGGGCGTAAAAACAACTTGGGTCATACTCACCCATTTCATAACTGTAGAACACGAAGACAAAGAGAGGAGCAAGAAACGACTACACGTTGATCCCAAAGGACGGAAGAGAACACAGCTAAAAACAGGGACGTCGAGAAAGGTCTGTCAAATAAGCAATAGAGAAACAGAGGTCCTGAACGAAAAATTAAATGGTCTTCGCCATATTTCTACGACGGATAAGAAGTAAAGCGCGGTCAACAGCCCACTCGTCGTTCGCTAAAACAGCCCGTAACTCATACGGCAAACACAAATGAGAACGTAATGGGTTAAATAAATGGCATCCGTCAGCAATTGGCGGACAATCAAAGGTAGAGCACAGTGAGTACAAAGTGGTGGGGGAGCACCACTTAACAAATAACGATGGCTGAAAGACAGTGCCCGATGCGCAACATAGCTAAAATGATCTCCTCACTGCCAGAGGACCGGGAGTAAATCGTCCAAGCCGCTGGGAGAGGCTTAATAACCCGGAGCTTGTTCCCGTGAAGAGAGGGCCAGCGGTGATGCCAAAGGAATACCACCTGCTGACAGACGGCAACACAGAGAACATCGGAGAGAATGTAAGAACTAGCGAGCTGAGGTACGAGGACTGCAGCCTAGGCAGCAGCGTCAGCATCCTCGTTTCCTGTCAGACCGACGTGACCAGGAACCCACATAAACATCACAGTACTTCCATCATGAGTGAGCAAGTGACAGCGTTCCTGGACGCGTTGCACAAAGGGATGGACGGCGTACAGCATACAGACGCTTTGAAGGGCATTGAGAGAGTCGGAGCAATTGGAAAGCCTGCGTTACCGGATGTACTGCGTGGCCTGATGCAGCTCGAAAAGCTCTGCCGTAAATACTGAGTAGCGTTCCGGAAACCGATACGGAAAAACGTCGGCGCCAATGACGAAGGCACTCCCGACACCATGGGCAGTCCGAGAGCCACCAGTGTACACAAAGATACTATCGCTAAGTTACTTGCGAAGTTCGTGAAGCTAAAGGCCATAGAGCGATGCTGGAGTAGTTTCCTTAGGAAGCGAATGAAGGCCAAGGCGAACAAGCCGCCGCACGAAGCCATGGTGGTGAATGCTCCACACCCGCCGGGAAAGTGGTATCTATGGTAAAGTTAAGCTGCCGGAGTAATGGCCGAAAGCGAAATCCAATAGGTAACAGAGAAGAGGGACGCGCCCCATACTAGCATCAAAGGAGCCGCCGAGAAAGGAGGCATACGATGGGTGACAGGCAAACGGCATGCGTGTCTGCTGAGGAGAAAGTCATGGCGGTAGGACAGCGGTAGTTCGGCAGCTTCTGCATACGGGGTCTTAACCGGGCTAGCGTAAAAGGAGCCAGTGGCCAGCCGGATTCCACGATGGCGGATAGTGTTAAGACGGCGCAGGAGGCACAGACGTACAGTTTCGTAAACGAAACACCCATAGTCTAGTTTCGAACGGAGAAGGAACCGTAACAAACAGAGGAAGGTGGTACGAACTGCTCCCCAGGAAGTACCACTAAGTAACACCTATGCTGAGCCCAGTCGCAGAACTGGTGCTGACGGTTGAGCACCCACAGGTTAAATAGAGCGAAAGATGGCACGCCCATGACGTCAGTGTCAGCCAATGGGAAGCGATTTACGAGTTGTATTATAAGATCTGAACATCCGTTTTCATAAATATTGTTCATAACTTTAACAGTAAACAGCTAAAAAAAAGGAATTAAATATCCTATGGGCATCGTATAAGTTAAAACCAGTTTTATAAAAAACTAAATAATAATCCAACGTGATAGGTTAAACAGTATCCCAGAACGTCGTCTGGAGGCAAGACGCTGACAATGTTTCCGTGACAACTGCTAAATGGTCAATTATATGTTCGTAATATAATAATATGTAAATAGTAACTATGTAACGATTAAATACCCCAGTCCTCACATTAGTGTGATTGGTACGTCAAAAAATTTCATAGTAATACGGAAACTTAGAAGCTTGGTAGTATTTTGAGCGCCGGGTCACGGCACCGTTTCGAATGCCATTTCCATGGTGACATCATGGTTCAAATGGCTGTCGGTTGTCAAAGATATATTCTATGGACGCCGTGAGTTTCCTTGGTTGATACCCATTCTCAGAGGCGAAAGAGAATGGCGCCGCTAAAATTGTAACTAAATTGTTTTTAAAGCTGAAACGAATGTCACTACAGTACGGAGAAAACAGAACGTCAAGCATTTTGTTTGAGTGCGCTGGTGCCGAGCCCGCTGCCTAAGCGCGCTACGATCAAGTGAACAGTTTCTGGAAGCAGACGCGTTGTTCTGCTGTGAATATTCCCGCCCACTCGGCACTGCACATCTAAAACTGACAGACGAGAGACAATTTTACTAGAAAACGCTACTGAAGAAACAATGTCTGTGTTAAAGCAGTAAAACTAATTGTATCTATTTGGAAAGCCATATTTATGGAGAATTTCACAACTTGTATGAATAAGTAAAAGACCAATAATTACTGTTCAAGACGTATGCTGGAATTTTATTTAGAACGATTGATTATATAGTGGATATCATAAAATCTGTGCTGCAGTTCATTTCCAGCGACCTATTTCTGTTCAAGAAAAGTTGCTGGTGACTTCAAGGTAAGATAAAAAATTAATAATAAATCAGTTCTTCTATTTACCTTTTCCATAACAATACATGAAGCTACTATTTTGCATTTCTTAACGTTTAGTAAGATCTGAATGATCAAGTTGTGGCACTTGTGGCCTTTTTGGTTTCGACATCCCCTTTACTAACAACTCCTGCATCGGCGATCTAAAATGTAATTTATTTAATGATGGGAACTGTTTCGTAAATGGCAATATCGACTTGAACCAAAGTAGAACTTCGTCATAGTTATCTTCTTGATCCAGGCACATGCTTTTATTCTTCTCTTTCTCTAATGCCCTCAGAAAAGCATGTAGCCCATCCTTTTTTTGTTTACGTTTATACCTCATTACAAGTTTTGGATAGCCTGAAGTGAAGCTATCTGTCTGTGTTGTTTATGTAACTCAGGAAATCAGCAGCATGGCCTGATATGACTGTTCGCTTTCGGGAATCTGAAGTTCAGGCTCATCGCTGACATGAACCCTAGTCTCATCAACACTGTAACAGCTTGTCTCTGCTGATTGTTCTGCTTGGCTGTTCCTTACTGTTAATCGCGGTGTTCAAATATCTTCTAAAAGTAACATGGAATCAAAATATAGCCAAGTGCCTGTATATACAGTACTGGTTCACTATCAGCATCAGTTCGAGAACGAGGCTTTCGTACTTTTTTGTTCTTTTGTGAATGTTTACCTTAAATTTATCCATTTTATTCTTTAGCGCATCACCTGAAGTAACAAAGAAATAATTAGCAAAAGACGGCAGAATATAACAGTACTAAAAAGTTGTTATGTCTCTGATGACTGGCGTTTCAGTGGGGAGCGCTGCATATTGTTGGTTGTTCCGAATTAATGATGAGCAGTATATACGTGTTCAGTGAATGTTTACCTTAAATTTATCCATTATATTCTTTAGCGCATCACCTGAAGTAACAAAGAAATAATTAGCAAAAGACGGCAGAATATAACAGTGCTAAAAAGTTGTTACGTCTCTGATGACTGGCGTTTCAATGGGGAGCGCTGCATATTGTTGGTTGTTCCGAATTAATCATGAGCAGTATATACGTGTTCAGTGAAAATGGAACATTATCCGTACACTGTACGACTGAGCATGCAGGAGATAAATTAGTATAAAACTATTGACACATCCTTGTATATATCGCAGCAAAATAAACGGTTGTTTTACGGTATAATAACTAATGAGATGCTGCGTACCTTTATGCTGTTGTTAACAGTAATCCTCACTCAAATTTGTCCTACATCATTTAGTATCGCTTTTCCGTCGAATCGCTCTCTGTCATAACGAATGATTGCTGGTTGAGGTCCTATTTCAATAGAAGTTAAAGTCACATAACGGCAGGATCTCACTCTGAACGCGGAAGTGAGACGTGGCTATAATCCCGAGCTCGAGAAAACTGAAAATTATATGAACTTAATAAATGTTATCCTTCATTTCAGGTACTTAGCCATGGGCATTTTGTTCGGCCAACTCGCTTCTTCTTACACACTTTAAAAACTGCTACGTCCCCAATCGTTTACAAGTTTGCAAAGCTATATGGAGGACGTTGCTAATAAAGCACATGCCTGAGCTATCGGATGACCTTCGCCACAGCCTCAAGTGGTCTTCAGGGCCAATGGTGCCAACAGCCAAGCGCTTAACCCGACTCGGGGCTGACCATGTTAACGCAACGGGAGTTAATGCCCTCGGAAGCGAAACAGTGTTCATGCAAACCTGCGATGCGTACATTGGAAGTTTTCCATGGGATTTCCAAAACACATCTCAACAGCTGCCCTGGTAAGTGACTAGAAAAACGGTTGGCTCCTGTCTGTCCCCCATCCCACAAAATAAACAAAACGTCTTACCCTTGGTGTCACTCTGTGGATATCTTGAAACTTCAATCTCAGCATAACTTGGATAGAGATTGGACGACACTCGGAATCATTACCGTCAGTGGTCAAAGTCTTGGAGTTTTTGCAATACTTGAGAGAGAAGTTTCAATTTCTCTTTAGCCACGCTCCGCCTTCTGCCTCCACGTACAACGGTCTTGCCGGCATCCTCGCGTCCCAGACACTCGAAGATGGAGACAGTACGCCTTTTACAGCCGCTCGCAGCCGGCGCGTATGCAGACGAGTACTGGAAATTATTTGGTGAGATTCGGACAGCAATTGCTTTCCGTGGAATGACGCATGGGGCGCGGTATTGGTTCACTTACCGCAGTTAGTCGTTTCTGTAACTGTTGACCGGACTTAGTTGTATGTGCAGGATGCACTTTGCGTTTGTCTGTGATGTTTGTTCTTTTAAGTTCACTTTTCACTGGCGCTTACTGATACGCTCTTTGCTTGATCATTGGAAATATTCACTACACGACACTAAAATTGGTATCAAGATTGAAACTAGATATAACTGTCTCTTTAACTTTGCATTCAGTGTTATCCTGTTGAAGTTTTTCCCAACTGAATGCATATTAAGGGCATATGTAGTATCGTTTATAAATGTGAATTTTCATTTATTGGTTAAATGCCCGCATTTATTACAATGTGCTGTCATTTGGTTGTTAACCTACCTTCTCAAAGTAAATTCGTATGCCTGCATAGGGAGTTTTGCCCCGTTTTCCAATCACGGGCATTCTGGATTTTCGCATCGAGAGGCGTAGTGCAGTCGTTAGTGCACTAGACTCGCATTCGGGAGAACGACGGTTCAAACCCGAGAACGGCCATCCTGATTTAGGTTTTCTGTGATTTCCCTAAATCGATTAAGGTAAATTCCAGAACGGTTCTTTCGAAAGCTTTCGGACGCATTCTTTATTCTTCCGAGCTTTTGCTGCGATTCTAATGGCCTCGTTGTCGACGGGACATTATACACTAATCTCCTCTTCCTCCTCAATTTTCCATGTCATGGGTATGCACTACTTCAGTCATAACCATCCCACCTCATACACTATAACTGTCATGATTTTTTTAAATTGTTGCTCCACTACAAATCTTAACGCCAGAACTGCATCTTTGATGCCTTTATATTTCCAAAAGCCAAACTCATGGTCGCCTTCCGATCTTCAATTTTCTTTTCCATTCTTCTGAATACTACTCTTCTGAGCTACTTTGATGGGTGAACCGGTAAGTCAACTGCGCGGTAGTTCTACCCTTCCTGTTTCGGTTTGTGTACCTGATATTGTTCCGAAAATCTCATGGTACGACACCAGGATAGTAAGTTCTACACTCGAATTCGAGCAGTCGCTTTGTACCTCAATTCCGAAATTAAATGAGAATTTCGAAAGGCATGTTATCCATCCCTTCTACTTTACTTGATCGCAAGTCTTCCTAACTTTTGTTGACATCTGATTCCAATACTGAATTCCCTATGTCTTCCATACCGGCCCCTATTTCTTCATTGGTCACAATAGATAAGTCTTTCCTCTGTAGAAGAGGCCTCCAATGCACTCTTCCACCTATCTGCTCTCTCTGCTGCGTGTAACAGTGGAGTTTGCATTGCATTCTTAATGTGACAGGTTTGTTTGTAACTTTATTTAAGGCTGTTGTGATTGTTCTATATGCTGAACCAACCCTTCCGGCGACCATTTGTTTTTCAGTTTCGCACAGTTTTTCCACAGTCATTTCGTTTGTCTTGCCTGCACTTTCTATTTACTTCATTCTTAATTGAATTATATTACTCTATTCCTGCTTTTTCCATAACATTTTTGTACTTCCTTCTTCGTGTCGATGAGTTTAGTTATTTCTTATTAAGCACTATTTCTTTGCATCCTTGTACCTATGTTTGTCTGTCCAGCTAATATTACTGACCTCTTTAGAGGTGTCTATTCCCGTTCAATAGAGCTTCCTAAAGTAGTGTTCACTGGTGAAATAGGAATCTTGTATGGTATTTCTGTTGGGAATGTTGCTAGAATTCATCCATATATTTCGATAAATTTTCTCGTATTACACGGAATGTGCCACTTTTCATTTGAGAATTGGAGAAATATTAATCGTGATGACAGCTAATGTATGTGCATTATGCAGTCATTAGCGTTTTAGTTTGATATGTTTTGTTGTACCAATGACTATTTCTCGAGCCATTGCAGTCTCATCATCAAATGGTGTTACAGTAATATTACATTCTGGACCACTTGCGCTAGATGCTAGCTAGAGTGGTAGAATTAGCAGAGATAATGGAAATTTATTTAACGAAATGTTCACGAATCGAAATGATCATTTTGCTTTAAGATACATATACAAACAAAAACAGCATTTTGGTGCACTTTGTTTCACATGAAACATTTCACCCCGAAGAAATTCAGCGATGACAAATATATGCATTGTCATATGGGATGAATGGTATTATCCACCGCGACCAACATACAGGTGAAGAAAAGTTCTTCCATCACCAAAATTTTCGCCAGCTTCCTTTAGGTCCAATACCTCAGTACTTTGCTGTCGTGCATTGGCGACGTTACCTATGGCGGAGTAGATATTTACGTTTGTTCATTGCTATTAATTTTCAATCTAGAGCTTTCCTCTGTTCTACACATACTGATTGAGTTAGGCTAAAGAGTTCGTGACAAGTTACAAATGTGTACTATAGCCGAACTCCATCCTATATCAACCCCTTTCACGTCTATGCTCCTCAGAATTATCTACTCTTCCTTTTTGGCTAGTGCTCACCTCATTTATTCAGCATTATCGAAGGAAAAAACTCTTTCCGTTCCAACGTGATAGCTGAAAAACACATAAAGATCCATCTGAGAATAAAATAAAACTTTCAATTATTCGGTACGGATTTTAAGTAATAAAACGTTTACTTCCCTCTGCCTATATTGCGGATGAGTTCTTAGTTTGAAACAGACTTTGATTAGCATTTAATTAATATATTGTCACAATGAACATACTTATCTATTACCTTTTCCACTGCGATGTGATTTTCTGTATGGTCTGTCAATCTGTCAAATATTTATTTATTTTTCGATGGAACTTAGCTTTCTGGCTGTAATTTTAAATATCCGTTTGACGTCTACATATTGATTTATGTTCCATGGCGATTATCTGATAGATCTGACGTAGGGGAAGTAGAGTTAAATTTCTTTTATGAATGAGATCATTAGTTATGTTGTTTTATACACAGATGAGCCAAATCAGTATGATCACCTGCTTAATAGCTTGTTTGTCCGCCTTTGGATCGAAATACATAATCGATTCTGTGTATCAGGGATCGGACAATTTGTTGGCAGGTTTGTGGAGGTATGTGGCATTAGTTGTCTACGCACATATTACGTAATTCGAGGAAATAACAGGCAGCTGATTTGCGTAAGCCATGATGGCGCCTTATAGGGACCCAAATGGGTTCCCTAGGATTTCGTCACACGAATTTGGTAGCCCAAATATCAACGACAGTTCACTATAATGCCCCTCGAACCACTGTAGCACGGTTCTGGCATTGAGACACAAGCAATTTTGCTGCTGAAACATGATGTCGCCGTCGGGGAAGACATTAAGCATGAAGGGATGCAGGTGATTCACAGCTGTCGGCATGTCGTCAGTTACTACCACAGGTCCCATGTAAGCGCAGGCGTAAGTCTACCGTAGCATAAGACTGCTCCCACCAGCCTGCGTCCGTGGGGCGCTGCACGTTCGAGCCGCCGTTGGCCTCGATAATGCCGTTTGTGGAGACGACCATCGACTTAGCGCAGCAAATATGTGATTCACCGACAGTTTTCCACAGATCCACGGTTAAATCCCGATGGTCCTGTGCCCACTGCAATCGTAATTGACGATGTCGTTGGGTCAACATATGAACACGTAGCGATGCTCTGCTGCGGAGCTCCATGTTCAATAACATACAATGAACAGTGTGCTCCGAGACACTTTTGCGTGCGCCAACATTGTGCTGTTTCTTTAGATATTCCGCAGATCCTACTTTACAGAGCAGACAAGCTTCCGAACTCCGCGTTCTGAGAAGAGTCGTGGACATGCAGCCATTTAGGGTCTAGTTGTAGTTTCACTGTCCTCCTACCTCTCCCCATAGATGCTCACGGGAGCAGCACGTGGACATTCGACGAGCTTCGCCATTTGCGAGATACTCGTCCACATGCTTTGCCTAATAATCAGTGACTTACCTCAGTTGATTTCCCTATTTGCAGCCTACATCTTTACTAAGGTGATTCCCGAATCGTCTCTGCTTGTTTTGACGTTTCAGTATACATGTTACCACGAGTGAGGTCACATTATTATTATTATTATGCTATATTGCAAAACTTCGCAGCAGAAACGTTTTCCTTATTAACACCCCGTTTCTTCAGTTTAATATAATATCTTGTAGACTGGTTGGTTGTTTCTTTGTCCACTATAGACTTTTTTTTTTAAGAAACAACGTGTTCGACTTTCAAAAATAATACTGTGAAATAAACCTCTTATTATTTATCATGTCTGGATTGAAAGGAAGTGTGATTTGCATTAATCATAGCTGCATCGAGATGAACTGAGCTTCATTGTCAGATTCGGGAACGTCATTCCATGCTGATTTACCCTAAGTTGGATGGTTCAAATGGCTCTGAGCACTATGGGACTTAACATCTATGGTCATCAGTCCCCTAGAACTTAGAACTACTTAAACCTAACTAACCTAAGGATACCACACAACACCCAGTCATCACGAGGCAGAAAAAATCCCTGACCCCGCCGGGAATCGAACCCGGGAACCCGGGCGTGCCTAAGTTAGAGTTCATCAGTATCTCGGTAACCCAAGACGAGGTGTTTCTACCAGACAGAGACCTGGAGAACATGCTGGCTAGGACAACACTTGAACTCTCTGTTTCCCGAGGTAGTTCAAGACAGCAAGAGCAATCTTTTGTTTTGCTTTATCTTCTTGTGAGATAATGTTGCGGACGCGTTAAAGATAGGGCGCAGCCACCGAGCCCAACACGCTAGAAATGTTACACTCATTAGCCAAATTACTGACTATTAATACCGTAGGTAACTGTTTTATTCGAAATACCATGACATATCATCACGTCAAGTGGTATAATCTGCCAACGTCCGTTCTCCCTAAAGCCTCCACGCGCGATTACATCCACTGTGATGCTGTATGTAGAGCCAGGATTCGTCTGAAAAGAGAACGTCGTGCCTCTCCTGTGTCTAGTATTGTTGTTGAGCGCAGCACTGTCAATGCGTCTAACTACTGGCGTGTCAAGGGGATCCCCAACCACGATAACTGTGCTGACCGACCATGCCCCTCCAGAGGTCGTCAGCCTGTTCGTGAGGATTCCTATCTCTGCTAATGTATGTAGGCCGAAGTACTAATTTGTACCGAGGCCAAGCTTCGAATCCGTTCTTGTGTTCACAAGGCAGATGCGCTAACCACTGTGCCAACGTAGCAATGCTTCTAACACAGCTACACACATTACCATAGTACATCTCTCTCCCTAATACAAACTCCTGTTCGTGCCTCACCTCATCTTAATGTTCCCCTTCTCAACTCTTATCAGTATTGCAGAGGCTCTCCAACATTAGAATAGCAATTTAGCATTGAATGATATGGGTATAATACTGCCCGTACCGCAGGAGTGGATGATATATTAATCATAGGAATTTATATGTTCTAGAGACATATGAAGTCTCAAACTTAGCTATGATAATGAATACAGCCCAAAGGTGACTGAGGGGTGGAGGTTTGGAGTTTTTATTAGGGAGTGATATGTACTAGGATAATCCATGCAGCTGTGTTACCCACAGTGTCACGGTGGCGCCGTAGTTAGCTCATCTGTCTATTTAGCAGGAGACCTTAGTTCGAATCCCGGCCTTGCTACAAAATTTAATTCATTGCTTCAGCCTATAGTCATTATAGTGATGAGAAAGCCTTCTGGGTGATCTTGATTTACATACAGAGTGTAGACAGCGTTACTCCTAGCTACTTTGTGCTACTTATCTAAGCATGCAACATATATTTGATCATTTTACGAACATAAGACTTTTGTTGTTTGCCGCCTTCCTTATGTTATGGTTTTAATGGCCCGAAATGTAGTTACGCTTGGTCTCGATAGACACACGCAAATGAAATTACTCTATCTTTACACTTATACAGAGTGGTCAGAAAATGTCTGAAACGCTTGTCGTGATGTTGTAGGGCAGATTGTACTGAGACCTAAATGTTAAGAAAAAAATGCGATACGTTGCGCCGTTTCCGGGTTATTTAGCATTGAAGTTAGACAATTAGATCGTCGCGCGCGTAAACTCAAGTTTCAGCTAACGAGACAAAGCACTCGTTGGGCAACACCACCCCTGGCAGGCCGCTTGAGTGTGAGAGCGCGACGCCCCTATTGGCTACATTCTACGCTAAATAACTCAGAAACGGAGCAACGTATCGAATTTTTTTCTTAACATTTATGTCTCAGTACAACCTGCCCTGTAACATCCCTAGAAGCATTTAACACATTTTCTGACCACCCTGTACATTGTCTAGTCTAGTTCAAGATCCGGAGAAAAGACTAACCGAGAGACGCCGGGTAGCCAGCTAGTGTGTCTATATTTGTCGACGTCGACTTCGGCCATTGTTCGCCGAGGTGCCGGCAGCTCCAGCGATCAGCTGTAGCGATAAAAACTCCGGAAGTGTCACACCTGACAGCGCCCTCTCCCATCCTTTCCCCCGCCACCCACGCTCGCTCCCCCGAGAGCAATCGCTGCGCCCTATTGTTAGGTGACCGGGAGGGGTGGGGGGGGTGGGGAGGGAGGGCGGTCCGCCGTCGGCGGGGGCGAATTGTCCGGCGGGTTGCGTGCGAGGCCGCCGTCAGGCGCCGCTATTTCTGGGCCCGCGTAATTGTCGTTCGGCACACTATTCATCAGCGTGCGCCTGACGTCCTAATAGACCGCCTCTACTATTTCACTCGGCTTTGCTCGAGCGCCGCGCTGGCGCCCATTCCAGCTCCAATCTCTGGCCGCCACGTGGCAGCTCCCCCGCAGTGTGATAACGTTCTTTGTCGGGAGCCGGGCGCGCTGTCGTCCGCGCGTCACTATCTGCACGATATAACAGCGCCACCTGTCGACGTCAGTCACGGGAACGAAGAGGTATATTTATGCCCCTTGTTTTCTATGTATTATTTCTGTTGACGGTAGTACATTAAGAGGGAGAAACGTACCAGTCATGTAAGCAGTATAAAGTTTATAAGTGTTTCCAGTAGACGGAGACCTATTCTCGTATATTTTACTTGAAGTACTCGTTTTAGTCGACTTCCTCTTTGAATATCTGCTGTTATCGGTAATATTTTCTGGTATTTACACCACATATGACCGCCAAGCCACTGTACATTGCGTAGCGGCGGGTGGTTCTGTCCGTTCTCTTCGGATATTGAGTGAATGATCCCTACTACAAATATACGACAGAGCCAGCAGAATAGTCGTACAGTCTTCTCTTCAGACACGGTCTGTAGCTATAGTGAACTATGTTTCGCAAGATCTGCGTGGTCTGTCTTGCAAGGATTCCTACTTATGTTTCCCGAAGGTTTCTGGCGGCCAACGGCCTTGCCACAGTGGTAACACCGGTTTCCGTCAAATCACCGAAGTTAACCGCTGTCGGGTTGGGCTGGATGAGTGACCAATGCGGTCTGCCGAGCGCTGTTAGCAAGCGGGGTGCACACAGCCATTGTGAGGCAAACTGAGGGGATACTTGATTGAGAAGTAGCGGCTCCGGTCTCGTAAGGTGACATAGGCCAGGAGAGATGTGTGTTGACCACATGCCCCTCCATATCCGCCTCCAGTGACGCCTGTAGGTGAGGATGACACGGCGGCTGGTAGGTACCGTTGGGTCTTCATGGACTGTTCGGGCGGAGTTTAGTTTAGTTTAGAAGATTTCTTTTATAATGTCCTCTTCCATCCCAATAGTGCATTTAAATTCATTTAATATATATAACAGGCGAACAACAGATCCAAACGCTAGACCAGTACTGCCGGCCGGAGTGTACGAGTGGCTCTAGGCGCTACAGTCTGGAACCGCGCGGTCGCAGGTTCGAATCATGCCTCGGGCATGGATGTGTGTGATGTCCTTACGTTAGTTAGGTTTAAGTAGTTCTAAGTTCTAGGGGACTGATGACCTCAGAAGTTAAGTCCCATAGTGCTCAGAGCCATTTGAACCATTTTTTTAGACCAGTACTATAGAACTGCTAGATATTCCTTTCGCCTACCATAATAATCATTTCACTAATTCTCTCATTTCGAATCGGTTCTTAAAGTCACAACTAGTTATATAATGTGACACGCTCAAGATCTTTACTACTATTCCTCTTCTCTTTCATTTGTCCGCACTTAAAGAGAGTCACCGTTCTTTTCACAAAACGACAAATTTTTTCCCCGTGTCTTCCACTTCCTTACGGTTAACCAACGACGATACTTTCCTATAGACAACAGGATCGTACGCGAAGTATCTTGCAATGCTGCTGAACTAATGTGATAAATGTTCTGTGTGATGAAAACATTGGTGGTCATGTTTTGCTTGCTTGTGGCTCACACTATGACAATTTCGTTTCTACAGTACCTCCGTCATCCAGTATCACATATTTTTTTATATTTTCCTCGTGGTTGTCTACTATTTGGTATAGTGTGAAACACCTTTGCAGCTTTAGGAAAACGTCTTCTACCAGTTCACCTACATCTATTGTTTTGTCGTGTTGGAAACAGACAGGTAGTCGAAATAAATGTTTTCTAGATATATTACCTCGTCATATACATCCGAAAAGGGATTCCAGCACCAAGACGAAGTTGTGGGACATAAACGAAAGTAGGTAGACGTGTTTCTACGTGTGAAAGATGATGTCTGTTCAGATTTCGCGCCAGTCACGTAATAGTGGCGCTAAGGATGAAAATCAGGTTTGCTTTATATACACGATCTAACGGTCGTCAGAGTTAGTTACCTTCGAGATTGCACATGGTGACTTCCTGCTGGACAAGAATGCCTTTAAGGTGACAAAGACGCCATTATCAACACCTTGCTGAGATTCAGTGAGTTCGTGTAACAGGGGTACGAGAAGCTGGCTGTTCCTTTTGCAGTGCTGCGGAAAGACTTGACAGGAATGTAGCCACCGTACATGATTGGTGGTGGCAGTGGTCACGAGAATATACGGACACAAGAAGTTTGGGCTCCGGACGGCCACGTACCACTATCGAGATGGAAGACCATCGTGATCGGCGAATGGCTGTGGTGCATCGCACTGCATCTGCAGCAGCAATTTGAGCAACATCTGGCACCACAGTGACACAACGAACTGTCTCAAATTAGTTACTTGAAAGATAGCTCCGAGCCTAAGCCTAAATTGTCGCCTTTTGCAACTTCGGTGGTGTGAAGCGACAGCTCATTGCACGGCGAGGTGAAAATCTGGTGTGTTTTCTGATTAAAACTAGTTCTGCCACGGTGCCAATGATGACTGTGTGTTGGTTAGAAGTAGGCCAGATGAGGACCAGCAAAATGCAAATCCTACCTGTCTGCGTCCTAGATACGCTGGACCTACACATGGAGTTGTGGTCTCAGATGCCGTTTCGTTTGACAGCAGGTGCACTTTTGTTGCTATTCCATGCACCCTCACAACAAATTTTTACGTCCATCTGGTGACTCGGCCTGTTGTGGTGCCATTCATGAGGAACATTCCAGGGAGTGTTCGCCAAAAGGATAAAACGTTTCCACACACTGCTTTTGTAACAAACACGCTCAATTGAGTGTCGACATGTTGCCTTGGCCTCCTCGATCGCCAGATCTGTCTCCACACGAGCACATATGGGAAATCAACATAATAAAACCCCAACGTCATCCACATACGAGTCCCTGTATTGACCGACCAAGTGCAACAGGCATGGAACTCGATCCCACAAACTCACATCTGGCATCTGTGCAGAAAAATGCATGCACGTTTGCATGCTAACCTTCAACATTGTAGTGGTTACACCGGTTGTTAATGTCAAGCATTTCATTTACATCTACATGGTTACCCTGGAAATCACATTTAAGTACCTGGCACTATGTTTATCGAACCACTATCACAATAATTCTCTATTATTCCAAACTCGTACAACGTGCGGAAAAAACGAACACCTATATCTTTCGGGGCGAGCTCTGACTTCCGTTATTTCACGGTGATCGTTTCTCCCTATGCAGGTCGGCGTCAGCAAAATATTTTTGCATTCGGAGGAGAAAGTTGGTGACTGAAATTTTGTGAGAAGATTACGGCGCAACTAAAAAAACCTTTCTTTTAATTATGTCCAATCAAAATCCTCTATTATTTCAGTGACACACTTTCCCCTATTTCGGGATAGTCCAAAACGTGTTGGTCTTCTTTGAACTTTATCGATGTACTCCGTCAATCCTGTCGGGTAAGGATCCCAGAACGCGCAGCAGTATTATTATTATTATTATTATTATTATGTGCGATTGGACCCATACGGATCACGCAAAGCTTTCCGATTCAATTTTTTAATTCTCCAAACTTCTCTCATTCTTTCCCCATGAATTCTCTTTCTTTCCTCTGTCCATTTTGTCCCCTGTCTCTTGCAAACTTCATTCTCGGGTAGTACTTTCCAACTATTGATTTTTTGCCTGTATACATTTCTGTTTATAACTTCTGAAGAATTTATTTGTGCATTTGCTAGATCTGTTTTGGTTTCTTGTATCCAGGGTATGGTTTTCAATTTTTCAATGTATATTAAAATTTTGTGGGAGAGTCTGGGTGTTGGGAGTCTGTGGATATGACCGTAAAATTTTAGTCTTCTTTTCCGGGTGTCTGCGGCGAGGTTAGATAATTTTTCTGTAGTTTTCCGAGACTGTAACCTGTATCCATCTTCAGTTCTTTTTGGGCCAAGAATCTTTCTGATAATTTTGCGTTCCTCTTTCAGGATGCCTTCCAGGTCGCCTTTTCTATGGAGTGTGAGTGTTTCGCTGGCATATAGTGCTTCGGGCTTGATTACTGTATTGTAGTGTCGTATTTTTGAGTGAATGGAGAGACACTTTTTATTGTAGATGTTGTGGGTTTTCCAGTATGCTGTTTTCAGTTTTTGCAGTCGAACTTTTTGTGCAGTTTTCTCTCCCCCTGTGGGTTCTAGGACCTCGCCTAAGTATTTAAAGAATGGAACTCTCTCAATTTGTCCATATTTTGTAGTCAGTTTTTGAGTTTCAAATTTTGAGCAGATGAATTTGGTTTTTGGAAGGAAATTTGTAGCCCAACTTTTTCGGCGCATTCTTTGAGAATGTCTATCTGTTTAATTGCTGTGGTCTCGTTTTCTGCTAGAATGGCCACGTCATCTGCAAATGCCAAGCATGAAATTTTAATACCATCTTTAGATCTTCCTAGTTGTATAGGCTTCCAGTAATTTTGATTCTTCAGTTCTTTTTCCCATTCTCGGATGACTTTGTCTAAGACAAGGTTGAAGAGGAGTGGAGACAAGCCGTCACCTTGTCTGACGCCGGTTTTGATCAGGAAGGGCTCTGATATTTCACCCAGGAATTTTATCTTAGAAGTTGTGTTTGTGAGCGTTTCTTTGATAAGGTTTAGGGTTTTCGGATCGAGTCCTAGCTCCTCAAGGATAATAAAGAGAGATTGCCTATCGATTGAATCATAAGCCTTTGCGAAATCAACAAAGGAACAAATGATCGGACTGTTTCTGACTGCTTTGTATTTTAGTGTTGTCTTCAAATTGAAAATTTGTTCTGCACAGGATCGGTGAGGGCGAAAGCCAGCTTGGTATTCACCAATACTGTGTTCGAGTTGTTCTTGTGTTCGTTGAAGAAGACAAGCTGAGAGGATTTTATAAGTGACTTGGAGAAGGGAGATTCCTCGATAGTTGTTTATATCTGCCATGTCTCCCTTTTTATGCAGTGGATGAATTAGGGTGCATTTCCAATCTTCTGGTAGTTTTTCTGTCTGCCAAATGTCTGTGATGATTTGAGTGAGTTCTTTGAGGGAATTTGGTCCAAGATTTTTAAGTAGTTCTGCAGTGATATTATCTTCTCCGGATGCCTTGTTGTTTTTCAGTCTATGAATATGTCTTTGGATCTCCTCTAGTGTAGGTGGTGGGGATTCTGGATTTGTGTAGACAGCAATTTCTTGAGGGAATCTTGAAGAAGGTTCAGGGCAATTGAGGAGTCCGGAAAAGTATCTTGCCAGCTCCTCACAATTTTCCCGATTTGTGAGCGCTAGTTTTCCATCTGGTTTTCTGAAACATAGATTTCGTGAGCCGTATCCATTGATTCTCCCAGCAAAGGTCTTATAGAAGTCTCGTGCATTATAGTTACGGAAATTTTCTTCAATAGACTCACACTGTTCCTTGAGGTACTTCCTCTTGACTTGTCTGATTGTTTTTGCCACTTGTCTTCTGGTGTTGTGGAAGTGATCTAGATTTTCTGGGGATTTTTTACTGTTATACTTCAGAAAGGCTTTCTTTCTTCCTTCCAGCGCTTTTTCACATCCAGAGTCCCACCAGGGGTGTTTTGTGTTCTTTTTCAATGGGATCAGTTCCTTTGCCTTCTTTGTAATTTTTGTTCGAAATGTTTCCCAAGAGTCAGCTGGTTCCTTGTCCCACTCCTCCTTCAGATTGGTTTCTTTGATTGTTCGTGTGTCAAATTTCATAATGTGTGTTTTCTTCGGATAGAATTTTTTTGGGGTGAATTTCACTTTAATGCGTGTTAAGTAGTAGTCTGAGTCAATGTTCGCCCCTCTGCGGACTTGGACATCATGGATCTCTTTCTGTACGAAATAGGAGATGGCAATGTGGTCAATCTGATATTCGCCGATCTCTTGTATGGGGGACCTCCAGGTCTTTTGTTTTCTAGGTTTCTTTCTCAAAGATGTAGACATTATTTTTAGATTATTTTGTTGGCATAGTTCAATAAATCTCAGTCCGTTTCTGTTGGTGAATCTGTGTGCTGGATATTTTCCTACAGTTTTTTGGTGTTCTTTCTCTCTGCCAATTTGTGCATTGAAATCTCCCATTAAGATTTTGATACCATCCCGGGGAATTTTGGCCATGACATCTTCAAGTTTAGTCCAGAATTTTTCAGTTTGTAGTTGGCGTTTTTTGTTGTCTATGTTTGTGGGTGCATGAACATTTATCAATGTGTATTTCTTGTTGGTGCACTGGATACGCATGGTCATGAGGCGATTATTTATGGAAGAGACCTCTCTAATTGAGCCTAATATATTTCTGTGCACCGCAAATGCCATGCCCAGGAGTGGCGTACCATTGGCAATTCGTTTGTCAGTCTTGCTCTTGAAGATGCGATAGTTTCCATAGTCTATTGTATTTTCATCCGTGAATCTAGTTTCTTGTAACGCTAAGATCTTAATTTTTTGTTGGTCTAGCTCTGTTACTAAGTTGTGTAATTTTCCAGGTTGAATTAGGGTCTGAATGTTAAAGGTACCAATGTACATGGGAACCTTGGGACGAAGTTTGCTTGAGAACTCTGATCGTGATGGCCCGGGTTCCCCAGAATCCGAAAACCCAGTTGTCGTCTGTCGACGAGTGGATTGGTTACCACCTGGGGTAATTCTGTCATTACTCTCACGAATCATGATAGCTTGTAAGTTTTGGTCCAGTGTTTCCACTGGGTGTTTAGAAGCAGGGATTGTCAGTTCCTGGAGCATATAATACAGCCGCACCTACTAGATGGACAGACGCTGACCTCGCTGCCGCTCGACTCGAGTACAGACGCGCAGCAGTATTCTAAAAGATGACGTACAGGCGTAGTGTAGGCTGTCTCATTAGTAGATCTGTTACATTTTCTGAGTGGCCCCGAATAAAACGCAGTCTTTGGTTAGCCTTCCACGCAACATTTTCTATGCTTTCCTTCCAATTTAAGTTGTTCGTAATTGTAATTCCTATTTACTTAGCTTTGACTGATTTAGCGTGTAGCCGAAGTTTAACGGATTTATTTTAGCACTCACGTAGGCAACGTCACCCTTTTCGTTATACAAGGTCAATTATCAATTTTTAAACCATATAGACATCGTTTCTGAATCGTTTTTGATCCTCTGATGACTTTACTAGTCGATAAACGACAGCGTCGTCTGCAAACTACATGAGACGGCTGCTCAGATAGTCTCCTAAACCGTTTATATGGATGATGTACTGGAAACGGTCTGTAACACTACCTCGGGGTCGACAGATATCACTTATGTTTTACTCGATGGCTTTCCGTCAGTTACTACGAACTGTGACCTCTCTGACAGGAAATCACGTCACTGAGACGATATTCCATAAGCACACAATTTCACTACAAGCCGCTTGGGTGGTACAGTGTCAAAAGTCTTCTCAAAATCTAGAAATACGGAATTAGTTTGAAATCTTTTGTCAATATCACTCAGTACTTCGTGCGAGTAAAGAAAAAGTTGTGTTTTACAAGAACGATGTTTCCTAAATCCGTGTTGACTGTATGTCAGTAGACCTTTTACTTCGAGTTGATTCATAATGTTCGAACAAAATATATGTTCCAAAATCCTGCTACATTTTGACGTTAATGATGTGGGCCTATAATTCAGTGGATCTTCTTGAATATAGGTGTGACCTGTACGACTTTCCAGTCTTTGGATACGG
Source organism: Schistocerca nitens (assembly GCF_023898315.1). NCBI lineage: Eukaryota > Metazoa > Arthropoda > Insecta > Orthoptera > Acrididae > Schistocerca > Schistocerca nitens. The sequence continues at coordinate 974,755,369 of NC_064614.1, read as the reverse complement.
ATCTTTCGTCTAGCGCACTGCTGTATATGACTGTTAAATATGGAGCTGTTGTATCAGCATATTTTGAAAGATACCTTACTGGTGTACAATTTGGACCGGAAGACATGTTTTTGTTAAGAGACTTAAGTCGCTTCACTACTCCGAGGATATCTACTTCTACGTTACTCATTTTCGCAGCTTTTCTTGATTAGAATTCTGGAAAATTTATTTCGTCTTGTTTGGTGAACGAATCCCGCAAGGCTGTGTTTAGTAACTCTGCTTTGGCAGCACTGTCATCGATAGTATCTCCCTTGCTATCGGGCAGAGAGGCACTGACTGTGTATTGCCGCTAGCATATTTCACATACGACCAGAAACTCTTTGGATTTTCTGCCAGCTTTCGAGACAAAGTTTCGTCGTGGAAACTGTTGTAAGCACCTCGCATTGAAATCCGCGCTAAATTTCGAGCATGTGTAAAAGATTGACAATCTTCACATTTGCAGTGACTTATGTCGCGCTTACATTAACCAGTGATCAATTAAATATGTTACCTAGACAAATGTGCGCCGGCCGCGGTGGTCTAGCGGTTCTAGGCGCGCAGTCCGGAACCGCGCGACTGCTACGGTCGCAGGTTCGAATCCTGCCTCGGGCATGGATGTGTGTGATGTCCTTGGGTTAGTTAGGTTTAAGTAGTTCTAAGTTCTAGGGGACTGATGACCACAGTAGTTAAGTCCCATAGTGCTCAGAGCCATTTGAACCATTTTGAACAAATGTATTCCTGAAATTTCATCACTCTACATTAATTATTTTATGGCGCTGCGAGTTTTTCCTCAATAGTACATAATGACGCGGTATCATACCCACAAAACGTCTCTGTCCGCTGGCTCTGGCCTTGGAGGACTACGATACTATAAAAGCAAGTTGTATTTCATAGCAGTGGTTATCATGAAATCATGCTCTGATGTTCTGAGAAAAGTTTGTTTTCTTCCAGAAGCACCGAGTGAGGTGGCGCCATTGTTAGGACACTGGACTCCCATTTGGAAGGACGTCGGTTCAAACCTGCGTCTAAGCATCCTGATTTAGGTTTCCCATGATTTCCCTAGATCGCTCTAGGTAAATGCCGGGATAGTTCTTTTGAAAGGACATGGCAGACTTCTTTCCCCATCCTTATCTAACCCGATGGGACCGACGACCTCGCTGTTTGGGCCCCTTCTCAAATAACCAACCAACGTCCAGAAACGTCATAACGTTTCAACTTAGAATATGCTCTAGATTCTTCCAAGAGACGCACGTAAACGGTATTGGATTGTAATTATGTGCATCCTATGTATTAAGCTTTTCTGAACAGAAGTGACCTGGACTCTTTTCAAATCAGACGGGACTACTGCATGAGCAAAGGACTTTTGATAAATATGAGCTAGGGAAGGGGCAAATTTTTGTGTGTATAGTGCTGGAAAAAAATTATTACACCATAAAAGACGACGTCAATTTTGATCCGATAACGACATATACCACCAGTCGGATAGTAGATGTGCTAATAATGGTTTCGACGTAGTTTGCCAACAGATAGCGTACTGGCATAGATAGCTAACAGAGCACCAACTGTCTCTATCCTTTAACAGGGAATGCTCACGGTCAGGAGTCTCTGTATGGTGCGTGCATGTGAAGCAAGTAGGCAACCATGCTACCGAGATGCCCTCCCGCTTCCTACAACCAACAGAGCGAGTTTCAAAGGAGCCTAATTGTTGCCGTCTGAGTGGCGCGATGGTCCTTTCAGAAAACTGCCACCCGTGTTGCGTCAGTTGTGCAACGATGCTGGTATTAGTGATCACGCGAACCTTCTCACAGATGTAGGTGACGTTCTGGAAGGCCACGTATCACCGACTCTCTCCAAGATCGTCGTACTGTAAGGGCGGCAGTGGCAGATCGTACAGTTATCAAAGTACAGACAGCAGGTCTTCTGAACCTAGACGTGTCAGCACGAACTGTTGCTAGCCAGTTGTTAACAGTGGAACTACGGGTACTAGCTCCTCTTCCACTCGAGCCATAGCATCGACTTGAACGGCTCGACTGATGCCTTCAGAGGATCGCTTGGAAGATGGAATGGCGCACCATGCCCTTCAGCAGTGCACGTTGAATCTGCCTACACGTAAGTGATGGTCGTTTGCGCGTATGTCGTAGAGCGGGTGAGCACTGTCTGGTATAGCGCATTCATCTGAGACACACTGGCCTCACCCCAGACTTTGTGCTCTGACATGTGATAAGCTACAATTGTCATTCCTGAAGGTGGCGCTGACCATCGCTCGGTACGTACAGTGTGTTGTTACACCAGTTCTTTTATCGTTCTTTAAACAGGAAGGAGATGGGTTGTTCCAACAGGATAACGCTCTCCCTCACGCTGTCCGTGTAACTCAACGTCCCCTGCTAGAAGTGTAGCAATTACCCTGGCGAGCACTATCTCCGCACTTGTTTCCAATCGAGCATGTGCGGGATTTGATGCTACGGAAGCGACTCGTGCGACTCGTCATGCAGCAGCTGTTACAGAACTACCTGAACCGATCGACCAGGCATGGAATAACGTATACCAAGACAACATCTGCCATCTGTACGATCGACTGGATGACAGACTACGCGCCTGTATTGTCACCCGTGGTGGCTACACCATGTCCTAATATGGGTGTTTCAGCATGTTCCGATACCTGGTACCTCTGAAACAATTGAATTATCTGTAAATGTAATCATTTCATGTACTCCACATGCACTTATGCAACCATAAATCCTGAGTGAATTGGAAACCGCTGCCTACCGGCAGTATATTAAATGTAAAATCTAATTAGACATCCATCATACCCTGGGTCTTTATTCGTTATAAGCACATCATTCGTTGTCTCCTTTTTGAAACTGTGCAGCTGTTAAACTTTAACACTTTTTATGATTCATACTACTTCGTTAAGAAATAACTGTCTTTCTTATCTGTGTACTTCTCATGATAGTTAAACATATGAAAAGCTGTACTATATAGTACTGCTCTTCTATATCTTGATTGTGAAAATTTTCAAAAAAGTTCAGAAAATAAGCTAAATATTATGTAGCAAAGTTCTCGCTCCGTTATTCTACCGTCTGCGAGGCATTTGCGTGGCGATAAATGTAAAATAGTGTTTTGCCGAAAATCTTAATCTTCCTTTCTTATGGTTTCCCCACCTTCTGATATGAAATGAGTCAAGGCTTAATGCAGTTGGTATCACATAAATTCGACGTTGTTTTTCGGAGCTATCGAACGTCTTCAGAAAGAATACACATTAAAACCCATTTAACCATCAATATGGCGTACGATAAAATGTTTTTGGTCATTTCCAGAGTACCACTTAACGATAACATTTACAAAATATTTGAACCATAGTCCTCCCGAATGATAGTCTTCCGCACTAACCACTACACCATCTCGCTCCGTGTTTGTTACATGGAACATACTGTAGTTTAGGTCGGTCGAATTTATTAAAGAGTGTCCATTTCTCTGGTTGAAAGATGAAGATGAAAATTACGTAGCCAACAAGTATAAACAAGGTATCTATTTTCGAAAAATAGTAATAGCTGTACAGCGCTACAAATATCTGGTAAGGAACCAAACTTTTATGTTAACGGATATGTATTTTACTCCTTCGCTTTCCATTCCAAAAAGTTCATCCAGAGTTAATAGCAGTATAACAATTTCACTCCGTTTAACGTCTCCTCATCTAACGTACTTGAGAGCAGACACATATGGTGCGTCTATTTTGTCTTCTGCGCTTCAAATTCCACTTACACATTCACTTTTTTCAATACCCATATTTTCCTCGCTCTCCTTACTTCGTGTTAACACCTTGGAAATGTCACATAATTTTACATCTTCATCTAATGATACGTATTTCATTTCTCATGTAGTCGCTCCTAATGGTTGATTCTACTACAGACTTCACATTATAAGGCATTTTATTTCGTCTAAAGTGTCATTGTATAGTTAAGACCAGGATATAGCGAAATGATGCCTGAAGAGGTGTAAGGTCATTACTAGCCAAAGAGGGGAAGGCTGAAACGTGGAGAGATATATCGAAGATCTCTTCAAGAAATATCCACCGGCCTTGCCGCAGGGGTAACACCGGTTCCCGTCAGATCAACGAAGTTAAGCGCTGTCGGGCTGGGCTAGCACTTGGATGGGTGACCATCAGGTCTGCCGAACGCTGTTGGCAAGCGGGGTGCACTCAGCCCTTGTGAGGCAAACTGAGGAGCTACTTGATTTATAAGTAGCGGCTCCGGTCTCGGAAATTGACTTACGGCCGGGAGAGCGGTGTGCTGACCACATGTCCCTCCATATCCGCATCCAGTGACGCCTATGCGCTGAGGATGACACGGCGGCCAGTCGGTACCTTTGGGCCTTCATGGCCTGTGCGGGAGGAGTTTAGTTTTTAGTTTTTATTCAAGAAATACGAAGTTAGAGACATTGTTATGGAAATCGAGGAGGAAGTCGATGATGATGATTAGAGGAGAGGTATCCCTCTGCGACACAAATTTTACAGACCTCTGACAGACCTAAGTCAAAACAAGGTCCTTGGAACATACAACTTTCCTTGAGAACTAACCAGATCCTTCCAAGAACCCTCTATGACAAAACTTACTTCGCCGGCCGCGGTGGTCTAGCGGTTCTAGGCGCGCAGTCCGGAACCGCGCGACTGCTACGGTCGCAGGTTCGAATCCTGCCTCGGGCATGGATGTGTGTAATGTCCTTAGGTTAGTTAGATTTAAGTAGTTCTAAGTTCTAGGGGACTGATGTCCACAGATGTTAAGTTCCATAGTGCTCAGAACCATTTGAACCATTTTTTTTTTTTTTTTGAACAAAACTTACTTCACCTGGTCTTCAAGACACATGAAATAAACGAAGTGGCATCGGATATCAGTTCCTAAAGTATAAAGGTGTGAATATTACGATATATTAGTTTCAAATATTATAGTGCCTAAATACTGACAGAAATTATTTACAGAAGAATGGGAAAACTGGTATAAGCTTACCTCGGGGAAGATCAGTTTTAGTTTCGGCGAAATTTAGGAAGATGGGAGGCAATACTAACCCTGCGACTTATCGTAAAAAATTTTATTATGTAGATTTAGAGAAAGTTTTTGACATTGTTTCCTGGAGGACTATATTTGAAATTGTGATGTAGTTAGGATAAAACATTGGGCTGTTAATGTTATCTGGATCCTGAACAGAAAACAGACTGCAGTTATAAATGTCGAAGGACATCAAACGATGCTGCATGCTATCCTCCATGTAATATACAATTTGCATTGAGAAAGCTTTGAGGGAAACAAAGGAAAAATTTATAAAGGAATTCAGATAGTGGAAATTAAAATTTTGATTTCTGAAGATACATTCTGTCAGTGAAGGCAAGGGAATTAATAATGTCTTGAAAATAGACTACGAGAAACATTAAGAAGAAGCATTACATTAAAGAATGAGACACTAAAGTAGTAGAAGAGTTTTGGTCCCTGGTCAGCAAAATAAGTGACCACGGACGAACTAGAGAGTGCTTCAAATGCAGAATGGCAATAGCGTGAAAAAGAGAAATTAGGTAATACTGAAAGTGAAGTGCTGCGAAATCTTTTCTGAAAGTATTTGCATGGAGTATTGCCATATACGGAAACGAAATGAGGACGATAAAGCTCAAAGAGTGCAGGGACTTCTGAAATAGTGTGCTACAGGAGAATGATGAAGGTTACGTTGTCAGATAGGATAACTAACGAATTCTAATGACTTGAGCTATAGAGTAAAGAAATGTAGGGCACAAACTGCCTAAAAGAAGGGATCGGTTGGTACGACATATCCTTAGGCGTAAATAAATCTTCAATTCGGAAACAGAGGGAAATGTGGGGATATGCATCTACTCTAATTTAGAGAGGGACGACGTTATTAAATTAGTATCATAGGAAGAGTTTCAAGACAGTAAAAGTCATCTACAATAGAGACAACTTAGAATATTATCGTTCGACGATATTTTGACTACTACCCCGCAGGCCACAACCTATACCAGCATTAATACAGAAGTCAGACAAGATTTAAACTAGGCAGGAGAGCGAAGTGGTCGTTCTTCTCTAGTGGTAGCCGCTGCAAGCAATGCACAGGTCCTAACGAAGAGCGTACGTTCGGATAAGACTATAATTATGAAGGGTGTTTCAGTAATGATGTTACAAAGATTCAGGGAAGGTGGGATAATTTATCAGTTTTAAGTTACAGACTCTGCTCAGGAAACTACCAAGTCGGAAGGTATAAGAGAAAATCTACTGACGTTCCTCCTTAGCCTCTGCACTCAAACTAAGGACTCCAACTCCCGAACCCTGCCCTCGACGTGCAGAAAGTCCGTTGAATACTCTTCAGTATTCCCAGATAAGTTCCCCTGTTGAAGGAATAGTAACGAGACTCATAACTTCATGTCAGAGAGACCGAAAATTCTAAGACTGCGGTTCAGTAATAGGATTTCATTTATCTCCACAAGTTACACAAGTTCTTACTTTTACAACAGTTGTTCAAAATGGCGTCTCCAAGTGTCAAAGCGGTCATGGCATCGTCGCACAGACTTACGTCCAACCCCTTCTGCTAATATCCCTGGTGTTGTTTGGACAGTGTCGCAGGAGGAGCAAATTTGTCAGTCTCTACAGTCGTCTCGTACACGAGATTTCTCCCATGGATCCAGCCTTTTTCTTCTTTAAAAAAAAATAACAGTACTGCCGAATTTATGCGCTGGAAAATCGCACATTGCGCCCATTGTCCAAAAGTAATGGTAAAGCGCTACGACAGAAGTCTGATTTAGGCCGCTGAATATGCAATGTATTTGTCTCTGATGCACGTAGAGCGACCGCAGATCGTCGATCACTCCATATGGCTGTGTGGTGGCGAAGCGACGACCATTCGACAAACACTGTTTATGCATGAGGAAACAATGTCTCTGCAATACTGAGGCTCCTGCGTAGATACCGTTAACTTCGGATAGCAGGATCCTTGTGCAATATCCGGTATGCTATGAACCACGCGTCTTGCACGTTCGGAGTCAGGTTCCGACTCGTGCAACGCGGTTTATCTCGCCGCAGCACTTAGGTGTCATACGGGGCATATCTTCTGTTGAAACAATCACTCCTGTGACGTTTGGCAGCTCACTTCACATCTGTGTCTGCTTCACATGTCAGTGTTGGTAGGGTTAGCGAAACCCGACATGCTGTCACAATCGTGAATGATACCTTTCGCAAGACTTTTCTTCGCAGTCACAGTCACTAAATAGTTCCGACTCTACAACGATTATCTACTGACCATAAACTGGAATAACATCGTGTTCAATATTATGTCACTGTTAAACAGTGTTATAAGATACGAGCACAAAAACGGCCATAGTTTTGAATATGCTGCTGTACTTATTTATGTTTGTTGAACTGTCTAAATTGATAATAACGAAAAAAAGCCACTTATTGCGTGCGTAAACAATATATTATGTAACGTTAATAGTTCTTGCAAAGAGAACCTGCACTAGCCGCACCATTAATCATAAACTCACGTAACAGATTGGCAGCACCTTATAAAAAATAATTCAGGACGACTTACACTGTAGTAAATATTAACAATTGCAGGAGCACTATTGACATTCACAACTAGATGTCAGTCTTGTTACGATGGATAGACTGGTAGCGAAATGTAACTGTATGATTTTGCTATTGATATGAACTTTAAACTGTAGGAAACAGGTGTTATAGTCTCGGACAAAAATTTCAAAATATTTGAAAACGTTGTACTGTTATCGCAGCCATGAAATATCAAATGATTCAAACAGTACAACTGTACGGTGCCGTTTACCACGAGAAGAATTGAAGAAATAGATTACTATTTTATTTTATGTTAGTCGCCTTCCATCAAGAACACTTCGAGCAAGTGAAAATTTTTCTCCAGTAAGATACTCATGGACGAGACGGAACTGAAACTGAGGATTGCAATGAAAAAACAGATATATTGAACATCATTTTCAAAGGTTCATTTAGTAGGAAAAGCTCAGTTCAACACCCGCGCCACTGAAAAGATGAAGGACACACATGTTAGTGACAGTGACGTTGAAAATCAGCTGCAGCCGTTAAAACTGAACAAATCTCAAAGGCCTGACACTCTTAGACAGTACACCGAATTTGCAGCTGAGTTGCCTCTATTTTAACCATAAATCTCTCTGACAAAGAGCCGCACCCCGTGACTGAAGAATAAGGCACATGTCACACCCGTCTATAAGAGGTTTAACACAATTGATTCAGAAAATCACCGTCTAATATCTTTACATACATTTCTTGCAGTGTCTTGGAAGATATTTGAGCTCAAATCTAATGAAGTATCAGAAACAGAAGACCTCCTTCATGCCAAACGTGTTAGATTACGAAACCATCGCTCACGCAAGACCGAACGAGTGTTTTTCTCCGCTGAATAAGATTACTGCAGATGATAGCTCTTGGAGAAAGCAATCGGCTTCCATATTTCCAAAATATTTTTGTGAGAGTTACTGTACTTACAGAAAACTGACTACTATATTAAGATGTTCAGGATGAGCGTCGTGACGATCTGCTACATTTATTAGGTTGGTGTATAAGTTCTTGGTGTTTTTGTTTTGCATGTTGGTATTCCTGGTGGTATACGTTTATTTAACGAATGTCATTTTTTGTGTAATTCACTGTTGCCAAATGAGTTTACATATGGTCATTTTGTAATCTGGAGATAGCGAATGTAGCTGTTGACGCCAGAAAGTGGAATGCCAAACGGAGAAATCGGAACATCACCGACAGTTTCTTCGGTCTGTGTTCATTACAGGGATGAAAGCACCGGAGGCAGCCGAAACATTTGCACCGTGTATGGGGATAATACCATTGGACAGAGTATGTGAAGAAAATGGTTTTCTCGTTTAAGGACGGCCGTTTTGACGTTAGTGACTCTCCATGTTTAGGAAGACGTTCAGTGTTTAATGAAGATCGCTTAGACTCGTTAATCCACAATGGTCACCGTCAGTGCACTCGAGAACTGAAAAATTTGAATTACAGTGAACATTCTATCACCATGTGACATTTTCAGGCATTGGGGTAGCTTCAAAAATCGGGTGATGTGTACCGCATGCTAATCCGCAAAAACACAAAAATGAGATGGTGGCCATATGTGCATTTCTGCTTAATCGCCATCAATTAGCTCGTGAACGACCCCGACCATTCCTATTCTGTGTCTTTACTAGTGAGGAGAAATGGTGTATTTACGACCCTTCCTATCCTGCATCATTACTGGTTACGAGAAATTGTGTCTTTATGCTAAAATAACGGAATGAAAGGAAAGGCTGAGCCAAAACAAAGCAGCAGCAACCCGCACAAAGATCTACGCAGATTCACAAAAGATGATGTTATGCATCTGGTGAAACAGCGATGATGCGATCTGCTACGAAATGCTTCCGCAAGACGTAATGATCACTGCTGACATTTACTATCAACAACTGAGACGTCTTGCAGACGGAGTCCAAGAACAACAACCAGAAGATTGCGTGAAGTGATGCTATTCTACGATAACGCCTGCCGGCATTCTGCTAGACCGACAAAAGACACCGTGGAGTAGTGGGTTTGCGACGTCATTCGCCACTTACCTTATTCACCTGATCTCGCGCTCTCAGATTTTCACCTTTTCCGCTCTCTATCGAACCACCTTCAAGGAACTTCCTTTCCGCGTCGAACATGGCTCGACGACTTCTTCGTCTCAAAACTATGTGATTTCTGTGGTCGCGGAATCGAAAACGTACCACAGCATTGGCAGTGTTGTAAATAGTGAACGAGACTATACCATTGATGACTAAAATTCTATTTTGTATATTATTTGTTTTGCTTATTAAACTTATGAAAAAAGATACGAACTTACGCACCAAATCAATACATCTACAGATATACATCCATATTCATCAGACGACTGTGGAGAGCATGGCAGAAGACACTTAACAGTGTGCCGGTATTAGGACTCCCGCTCGTCCCACTCATGTGTGGTGTGCGAGACGCTTCAACACTTCAGTGCGCGCTTCTGACAATCTGATCTTGTCTTCGCGATCCCTACAGGGGTGATACGTAGAGGGTGCTGGTATAGTACTAGACGCATCACTTACGGTTGGTTCTCAAAACTTTATATGTAGGCTTTCTATGGATAATTTGAATCTGTTGTGAACAATTGTCCTGTTTAGCTTTTTTCAAAATCTTAAGACATGTGCTTTCAGGAATTCAGCGGAGAAAAACACTAGTTCGGTTTTGCGTGGCGATGATTTCGTAATCCAACACGTTTGGCGTGAAGGAGGTCTTCTGTTTCTGACACTTCATTAGATTTGAGCTCAGAATATCTTCCAAGACACGGCAAGAAATGTATGTCAAAGATATTTCAGTATCGATCCAGATTCCGTGTATGTATTATTCCAAAGAGCTGTGCAATACAGTTTCCCTCCATGGTACCAAAAGTTTAATACAACAGGGGGTAGAAATACGATACAGCCACCACCACAGAGCCAGCAGGTAGGTAATTCACGAATTGAGAATACTAAATGAAATATCGGTACCATCAGGAAGATGTAGGAAACTAAGGATTTAGCGTGTGTATAACTACTCTGTTTCCTTACTTCCACACGTTCCTTTCCGGAACGACCGTTGCCACTGCATGTCTGTTCTCTTGGCGTTTCCGACACTAACTGTTGTGAATGCAATAGTTACAGGAACTGGGGTATCCAGATACATCCCACCTTCATAGTTGAGAAGGTTAATACAACGACGTAATGGACATGTTAGTGACCAGTTCTATCTCCACCTATAGAAAGAATTTCCGCAATACGACAGTTACCTAATCCCCATCCCCCTACTCCATCCTTACCACACCAAATTCAGTACAGCATAAAAGTCGAAACAGTAGAATTGATAGCACGAATGGAACTTGATAGGTAATGAGAAAATGATACAGGGTGCAACTAGGGTTGAGAGAGATACATATAAGAGATATGTTGAAGCGAGTGTTTCGTTCGATACTGGCGTGGCACTTGGCAAACCCGCAGTACCGTATCATACCAGGCCGACACAACATCCAGTACGTCGGATAATTCAGCGCCGGCGAGGAAGAGCTGCGCATCAGAGGGCGATGCAAATAAAACGACCGTAATGCAAAACCGGGAATAGTCATTAGACCCTTCCTAGAACTTCTCACACTCAGAAATATGATGAATAGGGAGTACAGGCTATGATAATGTGCTCTGGCGTCGTTATACATCATGAAACATAATGAACACTGTATATTATGATCGTTTTCTCCCCACACTCTATGGTGATTATAATGCTTGTTACTTTTAAATTTTATCTGTATAGTACTTATTTCTTCTTTCCTAAATATTCATTTCGTTTGTTCTCAGTCAAGTGACATTACCCATAACAGTATAAACACGACCTCTTGTGATAAAGGATTTCAGAAAGTAAGCTCGTCCCACACTAAGACCATTACGCAGCATGTGTGCAGACGAAATTCTGCTGCGGCCTGGACAACAACTACATCAGAGTGTATGATCGAAAAAGCGCGGAAACCGGAAAAGTATTTCGAAACTCAAGTACGTGGAACTCTATGATTCCTGTGATCAAAACGTGTTAATTGCACACAAATCCATCATAAAATTCTGGTGTATATGGACCAAATGTCGCGTCCAGCTGTAATCAAATGGTATCAATATAATCTGACAAAGGCCTCACATTCTTTGGTAATGCTGATCAGGAATTAAGATCATCGTCATCGACGACAGACACAGTTTCCAAGCAACCGAGGCAGTGATTCATGATTGTCTCCATTGGATCGCCATACTGTGATTTTTCACGACTTCCTTAAATTACCCCAGTGGAATGTCCCGACGGTTTCCTTGAGAACAGAACTATCGAATCATTCCCCTACATTACAGAATTAATTATTCGTACCCCGTGACTTTCTGGTAGACGAGATTAGGTAAATCCTTTCTTCCAATCCAAAAGCAAATACGTCCAAAAACGCCTTAAGATATTTACGTTTCTATTAATTGCTCATGGTCGGGATATGTGATCAACAAAAGTTTTCAGAGGACATCGTGTCTGCGAAATATAATCAAATATAGAATATAATACTAAAATTCCGTCAGTGTGGGCATTATGAAGTGGAATAACGAATATGCCTATCGGTTTAATGTGATACACTGAAAATACGGACATAATGACGAGCGCGTAGTCCATTTGTCTTTACCATCTAAAATAGCTTACTATCCAGAAACAACAACTGTGTCAAGCAAATGTTATTCATTTACCCGGGGGATACTGACCAGTATTCTTGTCTTTTCTGTAGCATCATACGTTACAAAGTAATGAACAGTCACATGTGTTTTTTAAACAACAATAAATATATTTTATTTGGTAATCCACTACCTCTCCTCAGGACCTATCCAAACACGCATCACGGTGTACTTTTCATACAGATATGACATTGATAAAACCGCAACATCAAAATGATTTTGCGTCTAGCACACAATGCAGGTACCGAGAGCGATGTAAGTCAACCACTTAACTAGTTCTGACAGTAAACAAAAATATACAGCGGTCACTCTGTCAGTCGTCTTCCGTAGAAGACTTATTTGAGTACAATGTACACCATCAAAGAGGAAGTAGAAATGTCGCTCATCTGTAAAGAATGTAGGTGGGGAGAACATTAATTCCAATAATGTGGTTCTGTTTACTGTCAACTCCGGTAAGCGAACGAGTTACGGTATGGCATGTACTTACAACGTGAACAGGAGAGTTTTGTGTTACCTTTATAATAACGTCGTTTGTACGTGACTGGCACGCTGTGATACGTTTCTGAACAGAGGAGATGAACCTGACTGCCAGATAAAATACGATGCGTGTTCGGAAAGCAAGGCACGATTTGGTGCGAATTGGAAACCACTGTGAAAATCCGATGGAACTTTGCACAGATGTGTTGGACAGTGTCTTTAGAGTGCTTGTCGATCGATTCATGTCGCTCTTTTCAGGTGAGAGTGCAAAGGATCATGCAGAAATACCTTACACAAGTATGTGGATCTAGTGAGAGATTTCGCCTGAAGCTATGAAGCCCACATAACATAAATGTCATGCGTTTCTTTCTTCAAGACAATTTTCAGCCACCATCTCCAGGGGCAATGAAAACGCTCCTCCAGCTTTTTCGATGGGAAGTGTTTGATCACCCACAATACGGCTCCCTCCCTTGTTAATAGGTGCTAAATGGAAAACCGCTGGCTACGAAGACAACATTTTGGCACAAACAACGAAAGGCAGAGCAGCGTAGAGAATTGGCGGAAGCACAGGCGCTGCTTTCTGTGACGAGGGTACTGGAAAGTTTGTCCGGCGCCACGACTAATGTTTAAGTCGGAGTGGCGACTACCTAGAGAGTTAGCTTGAAGGTGTGGCTAACTGTTTTTGATTTTCACTGTGGTTTTCATTTCGCGGCAGGTCGGACCCTACTTTCCGAAAAGCCCTTGTATGTAGGATACTACTTAAAAAAGTCGTGCTGTTATTCGTATCTCCGTGACGAATAAAAACACAAGAAAGCTAATCATGCTAATTAGAGACCCCATGGAAACTTAGGCAAAATTTGCTTCAAAAAAATTTTTTTTTTATTTTACCTCTGGACAAAAAGTTATCACGGGTGGCCATGGAACCGCGCCACCGTACGGTCGCAGGTTCGAATCTTGCCTCGGGCATGGATGTGTGTGATGTCATTAGGTTAGTTAGGTTTAAGTAGTTCTAAGTTCTAGGGGACTGATGACCTCAGATGTTAAGTCCCATAGTGCTCAGAGCCATTTTTTGAACGAGTGGCCAAGATAAATGGGATAGACCAGGATATATGACAGATATTTTTAGTTTTGACATGAGCTAAGGCACACTTTTCATAGTATTCCACTTGGTATTGGCCATACTGGCAAAATAATGTGAATAAATAATTATATAGTGAAAGGTCACCATGATATACTGTAAAAAAATATAGGTACACAAAATGTAGCATTATGCTGTTGTGATATGGCAGTAAATGTACTCACCCAGCAACTTCATCACTTCCTCCTGGTTGATGAAGATATTGAGGTGGGCCTTGGCGACCGATGCCGTCACCAGCAGCGTCAGGGCTCGAAGTACCAGCATCGGGAACGACATCTCACTCGGCGAACGGCTCCACTTTGCGAACTATAAGCCAACAGTCTGTTCTCCGGAAGGTCACCGACATAATTTTGCAGTTCTTTCCCCCTGGTCACTAACCGATTCTACCATATGTGCAAGCAGAACTTCTCAAAACATCAGCCGCCGTCCTACATGACCAGAAGGCTCGCAATCTCCGATCGGGCAACACTGAAGTTAACAAAAAAATGTCACTTGAAGCTGTCCCTTTGCAAGAAGGGGGGCAGAATGAGAAGACGCGTAGCTCTCTACGTTCCTTTTCTCAGCTGCACCAGTTGCCAAAGTAGTTCACAAACTGCCCTCCCAGCGGGATTCCACCGGGAGGTTAAAGGAGGGCACCCAGCCTGGTCGCTGGGCGGCGGGGGGCGGGTGCAGCCAGGAGGGATGCTCGCTGCGCGGACGTGCGCTGAATTTTATACGGCGGCCCGGGCGCACGCAACAACTTTACCAAAGCGGCGGCTAAAGTTGTGACTTACTGCTGCAGGACACCGTAAAAAACAGGCGGAGCCGCCAAGGCTTGGCAGACTTATTGAAGTCGCTTCCAGCATCCGTGCACGGCTGTCGTCCCTGCTGGCGTGGAGTGATATTCGCGAGAGTTAGATTATAATGTCTGAGCAGGGTACCTAAACACTTCTGGTAACAAGCGATGCCTCTGACGTACCGATTAAACTTTCGTCAGGTCTGAGTATATTGTAGTGCCTGTGGACACTTACGGTTACTGCTGCGGTAACTCACAGATCTTAATATCCAGAAAGAGTTTCTAGTTAAATTCACAGATGAGGAAAATCTGTACCTCTCTCACATCACCATTTTAGCGAAAGAACTAATTTATGCAGCCAATCTGGTGTTGGACGAAAGATGCAGTTGCGATTAAATTAATGTTAAGAGGAGTACTAACACAGAAAGAGGTTTCTATTCTTCAGACTAAGAAAGTTTATTACTATTGTCACTGAAAATTTTCGTCACAGAAGAACGTATTACTCCAACGTCGGAGTAAATAGTGGAAATACGTTTTTACTGTGTCATTGTGGTATGAATTGTGGTACGAATTGTGGTATGAATTTCAATGCAAATAGACTATCACAAAGATGGAACAGAAGAGAAAATTCTCAAGAGAGAGGCGTGCTGTATAACGTAGTAACAGCCGTTATGAGTTTTGATGTTACTACCACTTGTCATTGCTAGAGACTATTTAAGGAGGATACGACGTGTCTTAATCGATATTGAGCAAGTTAAAAGAGTGTGGAAGCAAGTAGCTTCAAATGGCTTCAAAGACAACACACACTACCTTTGTTAAGAACGTCACATTTGGTAAGAATCTTTGGTAAGATTTTCGCTCGTGTACTCCAACTCGCAACAAGAGGAATTAATGGCACAAGTGTATGCCCAAGTCAAGTAAGCACACCGTACAACCGTGCAGTAGCACGGGCGAAGGCACGCCCATCTCGCGGTCACACGGCCCGGTCACCAGCACAGCGCGCAAAGTAGGTCGCTCCTCATCGCTGTTGACAATCACTGTGCTAGCGTTATATCCGTCCATCGCCTAGCCAAACACGCAACGTCTCTATTACGCGTCACAGAGAATTCCGACAGACGCAGTTATTGTTCGGAACGAGCGGCGGATTAGTTCTGTAGCAGAGCTGAACGACAGCGCGTGTACCGCGAGGCCATGTCCGCGTGGCGTGGGTTCGGCAGACGTCGCGGAGTAGCGTCGGCGTCGCCGGCGTCGTCGTCAGCGTCTCGTGGGCGAGGTGAGCGAGGCGGGGCGGCGAGTAGGAGCTGCGGAGCGCCGGGACGAGTGGCGCAGCTGGAGCGCCCCGGACCACTGCGGGGTGGCTGCTGCCCGGCCGGCCGGCGTCGCGCACACCCCCTGCGCCGGCCGCGCATGCGCACCGCCGCGACGCCGGCCGACCCAGACGCCACTTGCAGGGCTGTGCGCCGCGCCAGTACTCGGCCGTCTCTGCAGGCGCGCTGGAGTGCCGCCGAGGGCGGTACTCCTCCTGGCTCTCCGAGCGACTTCCACTTGTTTACTGTTCTTCACTCAAGACACACACTCATACGAGTCAATTCATGTCAAATCAACACATTTTAAATAAAAATTTTACCTTACCCTCTTAGATTTTGCTGAAAGTTGGTATACTTGTAGTGGGTGCTGAAACTAATAAAAATACCAATTTTAATTTTTTTTACCTCAAACCATTCCTGAAATATGGTCACGTAAACTTTTCCAAAACTGGCCAAAAATGTGTGAACGGACTTTTTTTTAAATTGCCCTAGGAGCTGCCCTAATTGAGCTAGAGAACTGGGAAAGGTGTCATTTTGCACCATTTTTCATGCTCTTTCCAGTGATATACAAAAAACATAGCTTCTAATTAATAACCTTTTTCAAAATTGTAATTAATATTTTGATTTAATTTTTTTACAAAAATTACATAATTGAAAATTTTCTAAATATTTCCATAACTACTTCATACTGTTGTCAATCACATGGCAAAATATAAATGTGGGATGATGATGGGTTCATTGTCAAAAAAAATTATTCCGGGCTCTTGTTTTTTACTAATGGCCCTAGTCTGACCAAACTGACCTTTAAGGTAGTACGTCAGTAGAGTACCGTATACAGAGGGCTTGATGTCTGTACAATAATTCAGAGACAGGATCCATTGGTGAGATCATGTAGTCTGCATTGTTACCTTCTAAGGCTTTGTGTGTCTACAGCATTATTGTGCACTGTGGTTTTAGTGCAAATCAGTTGTTACCTCTGTGTTGACACACTCTACAAGGGACAGTCATAAGTGTCATAAGTTTACAGTTGTAAATAAATTATACTCTGGTTGCGAAGATGGCTTTTTAATTTATTTAATGCATAATTTATATCGGCATCTACACACGAAGTATAGTTATACGAAAATTGCATTAGAACATATACACCAGTAAACGTTGAACCTTTAAAGAATCGGACTCACATGCAGAAAACAGTTGATGACTACAAATGAATTAAGGGCGGTAGGACGTCAAACAGGCCGACCTGGAGCAGGAGAGGCATCTCAGGAGATTTTAATATCCAGTGTCTATACTTTTACAAATATATTCAAAAACTTTGTCAGCATCACCAGGAAGGATTCAGGATTCACACCCATTGCATTGGAAGTTCGAAAACATAACAAAATAAAATTTATTACGTGCGAAATTTCATCATTTTTTCACTTACTAATGGCTGCATTTGTTGCTATAGGTACACTTTTCTTCATAAGTTAGAGAAATTCTTCGATGAATTTTGCACACCATGCAAACCATACTTACAGGTGTATGAAACTCTAGAATTTATTTAATGTATGAAAAAACGAATGAGCTGTTATATTTTAAACTTCATGTTTAGAAAAAACACAAATTTTTTAGTTAATTACCTCAATTTTTACCACAGTTTTTAATAGATTTGTAAAACTCTAGAGTTTACTACAGCTTTGAGTATGGTTTGTATGCTGTGCAAAATTCATCGAAGAGTCTCTCTTACTTATGAAGAAAAGTGTACCTACAGCAACAAATGCTGCCATTAGTGAAAAAATGATGAAATTTCACATGTAAAAAAAATTATTTTGTTATGTTTTCGAACTTCCACTACTGTGAGTGTAAATTCTAAATATTTTCCTGGTCATGCTGACAAAATTGTATGCATTTATTTGTAGAAGTATAGACAGTGGAAATTAAAATGCACTGTGATGCTCGTTTGACGTCCTACCCCGCTTAAGTGCTGCATGTCTGAAAGTAAGTAAATAAGACAAAAAAATTGCAAAATGTTAAAAAACTTATACTGTAAATTTGTTTCAAATCGCTAAGTGCTCTCACCATGAAACACTGGAAAAATACAATCTGTGTAATTCGGGCTCCTTCTTTCACGCATCTCCTATCCCCTGAATCATGTGTTGTAATATCATATAACTTTGTACGTGGATTCAGTGGTACATGTACATACCGTCTGTAAAGTCTGTTGCGAATAGAGTTAGTAGTAAGAACGCAATAAATTAAAAAGTCATGCCTGATGAAGTTTCAAGGATCCTTTATTGTATGAGGATCCTTTATTCTATGATTATATGATATCGGAACAAACACTGGTAGCAGTTACTTCTGTAAAATATCTGGGAGTACTCGTAAGGAACGATTTGAAGTGGAATGATCATATAAAATTAATTTTTGGTCAGGCGGGTGCCAGGTTGAAATTCATTGGGAGAGTCCTTAGCAAATGTAGTCCAGCAACAAAGGAGGTGGCTTATGAAACACTCGTTCAACCTGTACTTGAGTATTGCTTATCAGTGTGGGATCCGTACCAGGTCGGGTTGACGGAGGAGATAGATAAGATCCAAAGAAGAGCGGCGCGTTTCGTCACAGGGTTATTTGGTAAGCGTGACAGCGTACGGAGATGTTCAGCAAAATCAAGTGGCAGAATATGCAAGAGACGCGCTCTCCATCGCGGTGTTACTTGCTGTCCAGGTTTCGAGACGGTGCGTTTCTGTATGAGGTATCGAATATATTGCTTCCCCCTACTTGTACCTCCCGAGGATATCATGAATGTAAAATAAGAGAGATTCGAGCGCGCACGGATGCTTTCCGGCAGTCGTTGTTCCCGCGAACCATACGCGACTGGAACAGGAAAGGGTGGTAATGACAGTGGCACGTGAAGTGCCCTCCGCCACACACCGTTGGGTGGCTTGCGGAGTATAAATGTAGATGTAGAAGGTGTGACACATTAAGCTGGATCTTGTTTTTCACACATGTCAGTGATTATCATGTCATATCTTCTGAACTCTCCGTCGTACAATGATATAATTCTGCAGGTACATTCTCTGGTATGTATGGATAATGTCTGAAAAATGCGCTTCGAATAGAGTTGGTACAGTAAAGAAATAAGAAATTAAAATATCACGTCTGATACGTAAGAACAACGAAAATTTTACAGTTTTAAACATGACTCTTTCTCAGGAACCGTAAACAATTTTCAGATATGTCTGAACAAGGAAAACGCAGTACGAGATAAATTTTCTTCCTTTCATAGTTTAGTGGAGGGACATCAGTAAAATGGTTTCGCGAAGGTTTGAAGATACGTGTAAAGTTCGTTGGAAGTCGCTAAGTGCTCTGGTTCTCAAATGCTGGATGAATAAAGTCCAGGTATTTGCAGGCTATCAATTAAGCTGCCTCAAGAAAAGTACACAGTTTCTAACTGTGATATTTGCCTTATTCTATTTTAACATCTTTGTATATTACAAGTCAGACATACTGTTTATAAGATCAGATTAAAATTCTTGTGTTTACGCTAAATTATAGCCTACACGAAATTCCAGCTACGCACAGAGTTGCGCTCAGCAAGGATCAGAGTTCGCTTGTAAATGGTTGAATTACCAGTCACATAGTGAAAGAGACATAAATGAATGTCGGAGAGAGCAACGATGAGCCGATGACTGTTCTTTATTGTTTGTTTTGCACATAATCAGAACCGCAAATCGTTCAATGTTAGTACAATTTTCAGCATTTCATATCCTTATAAAATATTAATTGCATTTTATGAGTGAGAACACATTAGCTGCTGGCGTAACTTCTTTACTTTTGTGGCACTGAAACAGTTATTTCTGATGCGAACAAACAAAAAGAAATATATCAAAATGGCTCTGAGCCCTATGGGACTTAACTTCTGAAGTCATCTGTCGCCTAGAACTTAGAACTACTTAAACCTAACTAACCTAAGGACATCACACACATTTATGTCCGAGGCAGGATTCGAACCTGCGACCGTAGCGGTCGCTCGGTTCCAGAATGTAGCGCCTAGAACCGCTCGACCACCTCGGCCGTCCAAGCAATATTTGACACGATTATGTTTTTCATTTCTTATTTTACCTTTTTTTAGGCAACTGCGTTTTCTAGTACTATATGGTAAACCCGTATTTCTTATCTTTATTACAACATCCCTCTGTTAGATGTTACAAATCAACAATTTTCGAGGAAAACCTCAATTATACAGCGACAGGTTCAATTTTATTGTAAATAATGTTTATTTCTAAGTAACAGACAGGAGCATAAATGTGTAATACGAAAGAGTTCTGTGAGTTACACAGCCATTTATACACCCTCAGTCAGTTTCTAGAGGGATCATCATTTGCAGTTTCTATACGCAAAGAAAGTGATTGAAATGAAGTATCAGCCGATAGGTATGCATATCACCTAACAAATAGGCAAAGTGGTTGTGATCTTCATTGACAAACGCTACAGGGACCCTACTTCCCCTGAACCAAGGATCCTGCCGATGGTGGGGAGGCTTGCGTGCCTCGGCGATATAGATAGCCGTGCTGTAGGTGCAACCACAACGGAGGGGTATCTGTTGAGAGGCCAGAAAATCGTGTGATTCCTGAAGAGGAGCAGCAGCGTTTACAGTAGTCGCGGGGCCAACAGTTTGGATGATTGACTAATCTATCCTTATAACATTAACCAAAAGGACCTTGGTATACTGGTCCTGCGAACGGCTGAAAGCAAGGGACAACTACAGCCGTAATTCCTCCCGAAGGCATGCAGCTTTACTGTATGGTTAAATGATGATGACATCATCTTGGGTAAAATACTTCGGAGGTAAAATAGTCCTTCATTCAGATATCCAGGCGGGGACTACCCAGAAGATCGGCGATATCAGAAGAAACAAAACTGGCGTTCTACGGTTGGGAGCGAGGAATATCAGATCCCGTCTTCGTGCACTTAGGTTACAAAATTTAAAAAGCGAAATGGCTAGGTTGAAGTTTGAAATAGTAGGAATTAGTGAAGTTCGGTGGCAGGAGGACCAGGACTTCTGGTGAGATGAATACAGGGTTACCAATACAAACTCAAATAGAGGTAAAGCAGGAGTACGTTTAATAATGAATAAAAAATAGAAACGCGGATAAGTTACTATGAACAGCATTGTGAACCCATTGTTGTAGCCGAGTTCGAAAGCTCATACCCACCACAGCGGTACAAGTTTATATGCCAACTAACTCGGCAGATGAGGAGGAGATTGAGGGAAACTATGATGAGATAAAAGAAATTATTCATGTAGTTAAGGAAGACGAAAATTTGATCGTGATGAGGGGAATGGAAATCGATAGTAGGGAAAAGAAGAGAATGAAATGTAGTAGATGAATATGGACTGGGGGAAAGTAAAGATAGAGGAAGCCGCATGATGTAATTTTTCACGGAGCCTAATTTAACCATACATAACACTTGGCATAAGAATCATGAAAGAAGGCTGTATACATGGAAGAGACTTTGATACACCTCAAGGTTTCAGCTTGATTATATGTTGGTAAGACAGAGATTTCGGAACCAGGTTTTAAATAGTAAGACATTTCCATAGGCAGATGTGGATTCTGACCACAATATATTGGCTATGAACTGCTGATTAAAACTAAGAAAACTGCAAAAAGGCAGGAAATTCACGAGATGGGGCCTGGAGAACCTGAAGGAACTAGAGGTTGCAGAGAACTTCAGAGGGAGCATTAGGGAACGATTGTCAAGAAGAGGGGATAGGAACACAGTAGAAGAAGAATGGGTGTCTTTGAGAGATGAACTAGTGAAGGCAGCGTAGGATCAAGTAGGTAAAAGGAAGAGGGCCAGTAGAAATCTTTGGATAACTCTAGAGATATTCAGTTTAATCAATGAAACGAGAATATATATAAAAATGCAGTAAATGAAACTGGCGAAAGAAATACGAACGTCTAAAAAATGAGACCGACAGGAGGGCAAAACTGGTAAGCAGGAATACTAGAGGACAAATTTAAGAATGTAGAAGCATATATCACAAGGGATAAGATAGATACTGGCTACATGAAAATTAATGAGACATTTGAAGAAAAGAGAATCGCTTG